>NW_005803817.1:4546-54162 GCF_000240725.1 Microchloropsis gaditana
CCTCCTCCACCAAGTCGCTCAGGTGACTCGACCTCGCAAGGGGGCCACCTGCAAAGGTTCCTCGAGGAGAGCAAGGCGGGGACGCGACATGGAAGGCGTCAACTCGGACAGTTGCCATAGCTTTGGCGGTGGTAAGACGCGTATGCAGCTCTGAGGAGCTCGACAATCCTGTCTCAGGTGTAGGCTTGTGTGGCTGACTTTCGCCTGCTTGTTCCTCGGCACCTGCGTCCTTGCGAACACTGAGGCAAGCTGGAGGTTTGCGTGCCGCGCGAGAGGGAATGGAAATGTGACGGCCGATGCAGCCAGCACGGGGTGCCTGTACGGGGGTGGGGATACCAAGTCTGTCAGTCCAGCATGCGGCACGTTGCGCTTTAATGGTCAATAAGGTCACCATTCCGGATCTGTGCCACCAACACCTCACACAGAGGTATGCTTGCTACAAGCCAGAGTATATATACCACACCTAATGCACGCTCCTTTCAAAATCGCATCGAATTAATCAATGCAAGGGTACAAGGAAACATGTGACACCACCACGACTCAGCACCACACGCTTACGGTCACTCCCGTCCCGCCCACACGATTGCTCAGGAGGTGGCGCACGCTGTCCTGCGTTTCCACACGATTATACGTCCCCCTGCCACTCCCCTGCGATCCGTTTCATCTCTTGGACACGACTCACCTCACACACGAAGAACGACGCCATGGGTCGCCGTGGGATATTGAAAGCAATGGTCCCTTTGCTGTGGTTAAGAGCAAAAACTATCGCAACGCGCCCGCTTTTCCAGCGCATGGTACATCGTCTGCGTCTGATTTGCGAAGGGAAAAAAGGGGGAGGATTTGATGTTGACGTCGGTACTTGGCGGTATGGCGGTCTCTGGCTGCTTTGGTTACGTGACCTTCCAATCGGGGCACGTGGGCGGATAAATGTAGCTCTCTCGATGTTTTAAATTGATCTTCAATATTGATATGTGAGTATACGCCTGGGGGAGCAGACACATTGGTCTTGTACGTTGTACTTGAAGCGTGAAAAGCGTTGGAGCACGGGCGCCCTCGGGTTGACACAGCCGAGAGGGCCGATCTCCATGGCGCCGGAGCGCACGCAGGGTTGTCAGTCCCCCACCAGCAGATTAGGTGCTTTTCTGAAAAAAAAAAGAAAAACAAAGATGATGACAAATTTTTCTGCACACGAATACTTCAGTAACCCTGACAGATGCTGATGGATCACATAGATGGCTGCGTGGTGTAAGCTAGCAGTGTGACTCATTGAGATTTTGGCGCGAAGCCCGAAAATGATCGAGCGACAGAGGCCAATAGCCATGTCGACTCGTTCGTGCCCTGGTTTATGCATTTTAACACAATTTCCGAGCCCCAAGTTCAAATAAAAATAAAAATTATAAATGTGCACATTATATCGTATTGGAAAAATGTAAAGCTCACTCAAGAGCATGACCATGCTGAATAAAAAAGGTCCCAGCGGGTTTCTCGGCTAAAGCCTCACCATATTTGAGCGTCACTTATCGAATTAATGAAGGGGGAAAATTATTTGTCGAGGTGCTGACAAAATATTCCGTCATGATCTGGAAATTGAAGCCCAAAAGAGCATCAAGTCGCTCTGTTGCATTGAACTTCTTGTGATCATAATTCTTTGCAGCCAAGGCCATGCCACCGCGAGCGAAGAGTCGACTATGTCATGTGGAGAACACCTCCTAAAGACAAATGAAACTCTGCTTTGTGTGCTCAAGGATCCGATGAGGAATGGGAAGTCTGCCGCTTTGGACATGCCTTTGTAGTTGGTGTGTTTTCTGCCCGCCCTGACAACAGTGATGAGACGTAGGCTAGTAGGGGCACAGAAAAGAAGGGCTTGCGCCAGAAGGCGATGCTGGAGCCTTGTCAGGCTGAAGCAACAGCCAAAGAACTATGATGGCAGATCTCATGCACCACATGTCACTCATAAATCTGTATCTTGTTTCCATTAGCTCTTTGTAGGTGGCAGGAGCAGAAGATTCGCACGTCTTTTTTTTCCTGGCCTGCATTCCAACGTCTCAAGACAGACTCGGGAAGAGCGACGACGGAGAGACGGGGTGTGATCTTTGACCGCGACTTTGAAACAAGGCCGTCATGCAAGATAAGGATGTCAAATCAGTAATTCCATTTCATGCTGTACGACACAGGAGTGAAGGCAGAAGGTGGAGGGTAATTTTGCACTCCAGCCGGATTTCAAGACCTGCGTTAAGAGCACTCTCAGCGCTCCTCTTCCTGTCCCTATCAGTAATTGTTGACGCCGGTAGCCTAGAGACACTTAAGACGTTAAAAAATGCACAAGGTGCTTTGCCCTCCACTCAGTTATCAGCTATCGTCCCTAGACACGATCAAAGCAAAGATTTCGAGCTCTACGACGCACCAACTGAGCTCATGGAAGATGGCCTATCACCTCCGCCGCGCCAACCCGCGCAGGCACACACGTCGGAAAAAGATTATTTTGGAGTGAGAGGCGGTAATGGCTGGATCGATGAGGACGGCAAAGATGATATAGATGCCGCACGCGGGGTAATCGCAAATTGGCGCAAGTCAACCCCGCTGAGGCCTTGCTTCGGGTGCACGCCCGGGTTACCTATGGCCTTCAGCAGCATGTTCAGTGAGTGCTCTTTTGTCACTTTGGGAGCGCATATGGGCATTGCACCTGCTTACTCCAAGCTGGTCGTGCGCACCAATGACACAGTCTTGGTCCGGCTGGTGGGGTCCCGCCTCTTCTTCTCCGAAGCCAGCGACCTATTCTCTTTCCTAACTGATTTTTTGCATGGGACATGTCCAGAAAGCAATCGGCTGCAAAATTTAACGTCGATGTGCTCTTGGAATGGGGCGAGAACAGGGCCAGACATAGATGCGCCGCCCTGCACGATATACGCCATCAACGCCACCAAGATCCACGATCAGGTCCCTGGAGGAGCTGCACTCGATCGCCCACAAGCGCATGGTTTGTACGGACCGGGGACGTATCGTTTTTCCTTTCGAGACTTTGAGAACAATGACTTCCCATACGCCTTCTGGGTCTTACAATACTTGCGTGCTGAGCAAGCGGGTGGGAACCTGGCAAACGTGACTGTGGTTGGTCAATTCAACAACCAGCCCCCCCCTGTGCCGCCAGTGAAGCTATTCACAAGTGTCTTTATCGCAGCCGTGATCCTCTTCACGGTATTCGCCGTATTTTTCAACCCTTGGGTGGGCGCCGAAGCCGCGGACCTAGGGACCCGCGTTCCTTGGTTTCGACGGAACTTTTTAAGATCACACAACCTGGGTTCTGTGTCTCAGCCGAGATCATACATTCCAACACGTCGGAATTCTGCGTGGATGCCTTCGAGCAGCAGTGCGAGCGGCTATCACATGCGCTCTATGGTATCTAGCGAGGATTATCACCTATTAGAAACCGGCCCCTATAGTTCTTCTCCATCAACTCTGTGAAAATTTGACAAAGGGCTCCTCTTTTTTGTAGCTTCTGATAAAGGTATAACTAGCTTTTGTATAAAGATCCGCAGACACGTCTTGTATAAACAGTTGTGAAAGAAAAGCCGTTGACCTCCTGGCAATACCATTTCCGCCAAAGTCGAGCATTTTCTTTAAATGACGGTCGCTAGTGTGCTGCCAAGTGCAGTGATTACGTCGAATTCCAATTGTGCCGAATAACGGTTGGAAAATGGACGGAGGTGACACGGTGAGGCGCTCGTGTCCCCATCGGGTTTGCGAACATAGAAGGGGCCGGTTCTGGCGAGCTCTCGTCCGCTGATGACATATCCGCATCCCTCTTAGTAAGCACACACGCGTTGTTTCACAGTCAGTCGCTCTCACGAAAGACCACAGGTATGATACGGGAGAGTACTATTAGGAGCTGAGTACTATCTGTCTCGCCATTACCGCACCTGTGCCGACAAAAAGGACGGAAAAATGGCCTCCTCCGCGACCTTCACGCCCGCATTAACGCCCTTGGAGGCCTTTAGCTCGAGTGGCCCACCGCGCCTGCGCATCACCAAAACTGACGGAACTGTAATCTATAGTAACGAATATGAAGGTGTGATCCGGTTTTATCCCTCACCCTCTGAGGTCGTCTCTGCTATCGCCCACGCTGACGATCCTCAAACATGCGCGCTGCTGAGAGAGTGCGCTCGACAGGTATTTCGCAGAGGCCCTGTCGACAAATTGGCAGACTGGGGTGATCACTTTCTATGTGTAGAGGTCGGACCTCGAAAGGACGCTGAGCCGACTGGAAGCGGCTCAGGAAGGGAAATTGACACCGGGCGGCTGAAGTCCCTCCACCTGACTGCACAGAGGGGCGTGTGCGGGTACACGTTTAAAAGAGGAGATCTCTGCTGGAACTGCAGAAGCTGTCAGACAGATCCCACGTGCGTGCAATGCGACCCATGCTTTCGGGCCAGCGACCACGCAGGCCACGAGGTGTACTTCCACCAGGCTAGCCCCGGAGGCTGCTGCGACTGCGGAGACCTGGAGGCCTGGGACCGCGCAGGCTGTTGCACTGCACACTCGGGGTCGGACCCCTTCCAGGATCCGGTGGACAGTCTTCCCACGTCCATGAGACTCCCAGCACGGGTGGTGCTCGCGGAGGCGGTGGCCCTAGTCACAGACGCCTGCCTCCAGGCCGTCCAGGGCTACAATTCCTCCCACACCCACGGCTTCCTTGTGCCGGGCCCCGTCCCTCCCGTCGCGGACGAGGATTCAGGGCTCAGGAACCACCCTCGCAGCGGGGAGGACAGGGGTCACTGCATCTTGCGGCTGCACAATGACGACGTGCACACCTTCAATCACGTCACCGACGCCCTGCTGCGTCTGAGCATCCCCTCCGCCCGGGCCAGGACGCTGACCGAGCGCGTGGACTCCCACGGGCACGCGGCGGTTGCACGAGGAAGCGCTCCCCAGCTAGGGCGCAAGCTCTCGTCCCTGGTGGCTCAAGGCCTGCTCGTCTCCCTCGTGGACGAGCGCCAGAGCGAGCGGGAGGAGCGGGCGGTGCGGCTCTTGCGGTGGATGACGGGCCTGGCGACACAGGTGGAGGGTCTGGCCCGCATCCTCTCAGAGCTCATATCGGACGCGTGGCCCCTCCGGCTGCAGCAGCTGGGGTACGAGCGAGGCACGCGCTGGTGCACGCCTCAGGTGCGGATCTACCAGCCGGCGCCCGACGACGCGGCCCTCCTTCTCGCCACGATGGACGCCTCCCTCAGCCTCTCTGACCCCCGACAGTCTTCGCGCCTGGCGCTGCTTCTGGTCGCCGACTTCTTCCTCACCAACCAGCTGCGGACTGAGCTGCAGGCGCTCTACCTTCACCTCCTTGTCGACGCCCACTTCAAACCCGCCCTGGCCCGCTCCCTCACACGCTGCTACGCGCTCCTCAACAGCCTCTACTCCCGTGGCGTGGGCACGCAGGACGACAGTCTTTTCTCATTCTCCGTCCAGCTCTACACCACTCCCAGCATTGTCCGCTGGCTCGCCACCTCCACGGAGGACGAGGAGCTGCTCGGCTCGCCGGGCCTGATGCGCGTGCTCACCGAGGCCCTGCTCGCGGCCTTCCGGCTGGCGGGCTGGTGCGACGGACAGCCCCTGTCTCAGGGCTTCTGGGAGAACCCCCTGCTACAGCATCGACGCTACGCGCACTTATTGCGAGACATGGACTACGCCCTGCAGACGGAGGGGACCGCGGCTGGCGTCCTCCGGCAGGCTTACCCGGGGCCCGGGCCACGGCCTCTGCGGGCGTGGGTGGAGGCGCTGAGCATGATGCAGCACGCCGACCCTATGGTGCGGAAGACGGGCACACATTTGGAATTCGAGTCTTCGGTGTGGATGCAAGCCTTTACTCTGAGCTTCCCCCTCTACTCGACGTCCACCACGCTTATCGCACATGGACTCCGCGCGCTCCTTGACGCAGCGCCTCCCTCTCCTTCCCCTCCCGGTCACAGAGTGACAGTGAGAGAGAAAGAAGGGGGCGAAACTGGGGACGCGGACTGGTCGGACCGTCTTTTACGCTTTCGGAACGTCACGGAAGCAGCAGTTGAGGGCATTCGGGCCTGGATGACCAGGGCCCTGAAGGGGGGCGAGGACGCCTACGCGATGAAGGTGGAGGGATACCGCGAGGCTGGGACGGGACTTATTCTGGAAAGGCCTGGGATCGGGGTCCGCGTGCACGAGGCTTGCGTCTCTTTCCATATCCCGTTGCATCGGTTCCTGGCGGCCGCTGTCTTAGAAGGGGCTGCCCAAGGGTTTCCTTTTCCCACTCATGTGGGTGCCCAGCCCGCATTCGAAGACCCTTCTTCCCCCGCTTTAAAAGACGCACCGCACCTTTCATCCTGCTTGGCAGATTTTCCATTGCGTTGTCTCGCGTTGAGTGCCCAAATAGCAGCAGGATTGTGGCGACGAAACGGGCTCTCAGTGCAGGCCTCCTCTATCCATTACACCACGCCGCCTTTCTGCCGCGTTTTCCGAGACCTGGACCTGGCTGCTATCCAGTTGGCGATCTTGTTGGAGGGTAACGAAACGGTGCTTGGCATGCTCTTGGGCCATTTTTGCCTGAAGCGATGGGCACTCGAGCCAACCAGAAGTCTTGGTCGAGAGGAAGCCGCTTTCGAGGACAAGGACCTCCTGGCACTGGCAGAGGAGTGCTTGCTCGTCCTAATCCTTCTTGTCACAGAGCTACCGCGACCTCGGGGAGCATCGCATCGGGAAGCAGTCCTTCGGCGGGAGTTGGTACATCGCTTAGCTTGCAAGGAGGGCTTGACTCATTCAGAGGTCCAGCAAATGACGACTCTCGTCCACAACCTTGACATGGAGGGCCTGGATCCTGGGATCACCGGCGAAAATGGAGCGCGGGACGATGGGAGGGACAGACAGGCAGCCTTTGACTCGATCTTGGCGAGGGTCGCGGTCCGGAGACAGGGAGCGGACGCCGCCCGCTTTGATCTGCGTCCAGAGTGTGCTCGTGAGTACGACGGGACCTTTTTCCACATCTCTCGCCAAGAGCACGAGGCGGCCCTAGAGCGGATCGTCGGGTTGCGGAAACAGGTTGAAAGACACGATGAGGGCCTGGGCAAACGAGATCCCACGCCCTGCGTGGGTCCTCCCCCAGTTGCTCACCCGGACTTCGCTCCTGTGAGGCTGCTGCTCTACTGGCCCGAGGTACTCGCTTTCCAATACACAGTGCTCCTGGCGGCCGCCATTCCAGACAGTCCTGCCGCGGCGTCTAAACGATCACCACTGCTTTTGGTTCGGTGTCTACACATACTTAATTTGCAATTGCACGTGCTGCACGACGCGACGCGCATCGAAGCCGAGGCTCGGCAAGTATTGCCACCTGTAGTGAGCGCGTACAAGAGAAGAAATGACCGGCCTGTACAGGATTTCTTCGAGTCCTTGGCCAGGCGACGGTCAAAGTCTAGTGGATTGATGAGACCCTGGATGGAAGAAAGGGGCGACTCCGATGACCCACGTAGGACGAGTTTCCAGCACGATAGTAGCGCTAGTCGCGGCGTTGCCGGCTTTGGTGGTGCGCTCGAGGAGGATAGAAGCTATTCAAACACAATATCCGAGCAGGCGTCGCCGGGGCGGGAAATAAGCGAAGTAGAAACAGGGGGAGAAGATGGGCCAAGTATTCTAGAACTGCTGGTTATGCTGGCGCAAGACGACCGTCGTCTGGGTTTGAATATAGGGCCTGTCTACGAGGAGGGGTTGTTTTGGGCACTCAGACAGCTTCACAACGTGTACTTAGATCGCTTTCCGCGAGAAACTGGGGCTCAAACTTTGCTGAGTCCTTTCGGGAGGCGAGACGTGGAAGAAGAGGGAACGGAACGGACTGAAAACGGCAAGGGAAAGAGAAGCGGGACACGCAGCCGGAGCGACCACGCGCGACGGGCGCAGGCGAAAGCCATGAAATTCTTCCAACAACAGCAAAACAAATTTTGGGAGGGACAGACACAAGGCTCGGATGGAGACGAGGGCGAGCAGGGCCAAGCCAACGGGAGCAGCTCGACCGTCGGGGATGCGTGTGGTCTGGAGGCCGGAGCGCCGACGTGTTTGTACTGCCACGAGAGGACGGGTTCGGCGCTGGCCTACATTGGCTTCGCCCAGCGGTCCAATGCCCTGGCCCATGCGATCGCTGACTCCCCATCTCACGCCCGTCTAGCGCAACGCTACCGTGTTAGCCACCGCGAGTGCCTCGTCCGGAGTGGGCCTGATTTGGGATCAGCCGAGGTGCAGCGGCTTGGAAGAGGCACCTTTCTCGTGGTGGAGGAGAAGCGGGGCCGCCGCTTGCGAGTCAGCCATCCCACGCAAGGATGGGTATCTGAATTTTCCTCAGACCGACACAGGCTGGTGGAGCCTATGTCCCCGTACTGCTTCCAGCAATGGGGCAAGACTCGCGTGTTGGTGACCCTCTGCGGGCACGTCTGTCACCAGGACTGTTGGGACAGCTTCTATGCAAGTGTCCTACAGGAAATGATTAGCGAAGAACGCGTCGATGGGCGGCACGCCATTGACGTTGCTCGGAGGGAGTTTCTGTGCCCGCTCTGCAAGTCCCTCTCCAACGTACTGGTCCCGCACATCCCACCGGACCAGGACGTTAGCGCCGCAGCCGGAGAAACAGGAAGGGAGGGATCGACGGGCGCCTTGTCGTTGGCCAGTCTGGTCGATTGGACCTTGGGCGACACTTCCTTAGTAGACGGGTCCGGGGGGTGTGGCGGCGCCGGCAGCGTTGGGCTGCTTGACGAGCTTACACGCCTCGACCTTCCAACACCCGACCATGGAGAAACACCTCTCTCCACCTCCTCTCCCCTTTCTTCGTCGCGTAGCAGCAAAACCGATTCCTCCTGTCTCCCTAATGCCCTGACCCGAAACATTCGGCGGTTTGCCGACTCTCTCGGAGAAGTCCTTGAGCTTCCATGGTGCAAGTTGGGTTTCGAGGGAGAGGAGGGCGGGCGTGGCTCGCTAGGCAGCGGACCCAAGAAGCTGATCAAAGCCTTACACGTGGGGTGGTCGACAGCGGCCTACTCGCTCCTGCTCGAAGTCGTGAACAAGAACACCCTTGCGCGGCAGCGAAGGGAAAGGGACGAGGAAGAGAAAGAGGGCGGTCAGGGCGGGAGCGGTGAGGAGACGGAGGGAGGCATGGGGGCCGTGGGACAAGTCAACGGCGTGGATGAGCGGCGGAGACACCTGCGGCAACTGCTGTTGGCGGTGCGATCGCTGACTGCACTTGCGCGTGATAGACAGCACTTGGCAGGGAGCGTCGTGCAGCCGATGTGGCGGCTATTTGCCGCATCATCTCTGTCTCCGAGTACGGAGGTGAGAGATAGGCGCGAGAACACACAATCTGACACGCTGATTGAGAGCCGCACCGCGGCGATGCAGGAGGTACCCCTGAGCTTGCTCCTGGACTCGGAGCTGTACTTTACGAGACACAGGGTCCGTGGCGAGGAGGACCCTGTGGCCCCAGTCGACCGCCTCCGCTTGCTGCATACACACCGGCGGGCCGCGGGGGAGGCGGGGCTTGTCGAGGCCTGGGGCTTCTGGGAGCGGCCCCTCCTCTCCCACGACCTGTCCACACTGGCGGTGGGGGCCTTGACGCTCGCCCTACACTCGCCTCCGATTGTCCTTCGCCTTGTGCGGCTTTTGGCGCTAGCACGCTTGGCGCAAGTCCTGCTGGAACCCGGAAGCGTGCAACTCGGCGGGGAGGCCCTGACTGCGACAGAATTGTCACATGGGGTCCGACACGAGCCTTGTGCAGTGGTGGAAGAGGCGGGAGAAATGGGAGGAGAGAGTGGGCCGTCGCGTGACAGGCGTTTGCTCCGTCTCAGCCGCGCGGTGAGAGGGGGATACCGTGGGGATCTGCGGGTCGTGGAAGGACTCGTTGTATCACGGTGGAGGCCTTTTTTGCAGCTCCTGGACCTTCTCCTTGACGCGCTTGGGTTTAAGGGGAGCGTCGGTGAACCGCTGAACGCGGCAAGGGGCACAGCAACCACAGTGCCTGAATTTCTGAGGCGCGTAGGCCTCGAGGACTCATTTTTGGACGAACACAACGCGACTGACTCGGACGCCCTGGACTTCCTTTTCACCACATGGGGGGTGCAGTATCGCGGGTTCGTGACCCATTTACCCTCCTTCAACGACGGCATGGATGCCTCGGTCTCCGGACTTCTGGCGGAGGCGCCGGCCGCCAATGGCCCGTCCACTGTCGGCTCACTGCCCTCCACCCCGCTCGCGCCTCCAGCTATGTCTCCATCCGTGTCACGCCACCCTTCTTCTGCCTCGGCCTCTTCGCCTCCTGTGCCCCCTTCAGGTCTTACCCCAGACGGAGCCCCTGATGCAGCAGTGACTCGCCTGCCTTTGGATGGGCCGCAGACAGCACAGCAGGCTGTCTCTTCGCTTCCACTACCCGCCCACGCAGGCTCTGCGCCACGATCCATGCCACTTCCGGCATTGCTGCCTGATGCCGTCAACGGGTACCGAGGAAATGTGCGACTCGGCGAAGAGCATGGCGAGGATGGGTCGAGGGGTGCAGGTCGCGGACGGGATGCAGGGCGGGAAGAGGCCGTGGGGGCTCAGGCAGCGGGGGGCCTCGACCAGGAAATTGAATCGGAAGGCGGCGGGCCGGTGGTCGTTTCGCAAGGCTCTCGTTACTTCGCCACGCCTTACTTTCCTTCTCTGGATGGGACATTCACGATGCCTGGTATGGACGTGGACAGCCCACGTCCCGGGCCCCTGCAAAATTCGGCCCAGGAGGACCTGCCTCTTTACGATCTGAGCCACTTTGGTGTCTCGGATGACGTAGACTTGCGCCTGGTTCCCCTTCCCGAGCACTACACGCAGCTTTACAGCCTCCTCAAAGACCAGTATTGGACGGTGGCGAGCAGCACTAGCCATGCCAGCGGCGATCGGATCGGCGGCGGAAGCGCTGGGGCCGGAGAGGTCCGTCGCGGGATCGAGGACCCGGCCTTGTGCCTGCTCTGCGGCGCCATCCTGGCAGCGGGCCCGAGAATGCATGGTGGGACCCACATCGGCTCCCCCGGCGTGTGCACCTTGCATGCCCGCGCTTGCGGGTCGGGCACGGGGCTGATGCTCCTGATCAACAAGGGGTCGATCTTGCTCTTTCGGGACAACAGGGCCACCTTTTATCCGAGTCCCTACGTGGACCAGTACGGAGAGGAGGATCCGAATCTGCGTCGGGGTCGGCCTTTGTCGTTAAGTGAAGGAAGGTACGAGCGTTTAACGGCTTTGTACCGAAATCACGGCGTCCCGCGGGAAGTGGCAAGTCGGCGTGTGAATGCTGACAGGGTTATAAGGGAGGGCTACTATTAGATGTCGCTAAATCGGTTGAAATAGATAGATGCTGGCCACACAGTTTCAAGAGAGACACCACAGACAAGTATTGTTTCCTGGAGAGCAGCTAGCTGCTCACTAGGTCATGTACATACACCTGGGCAGGAAGAGGTCGTAAAGAATAGGCTCTCACGCATGTTGATCCTTCATAAACGGATAGACGATTGTGTAAAAGCAGCAGATGTGGAACTTACAGACACTAAAAGTTGAAAATGGGCACCTTTTTTGCTATGCCCTTATATAAGCCGCTCTGGGCCCATAGCACAGGTTTAGAGTCCTGTATTTTCCTTATTTGTGAGAGACGAGTTTAGGACCTATGGCTGGACCTTGCAAACCTCAGCCTGAGCAATTCCGGCACAAGGAACATTTTCGTTCCTTTTATAACATGGCATTGGCCTACCCTCCATATAAACATGCGAGTTGGGGGGAAATAGCCTGAAATCTGCGTCAATGAAAGCCTCGACCTGGCATAGATGAAAGCCGGCAAGAAACGTTGGGAACGTAAGACTCGACGTTTCCGCCGCGGGCTTGACACGTCGTGTGAGCGAGCAGAGACACAATCAATTATACCTCTTCTATTGGCTAACGATTGGTTGACATCTTCCACACAACAAAGGTCTACCAACAAGGAAGTACAGGATTGTTGAAGACAAACAACGCAACTCGATGGGGGAATGACTGTGTCAAGCTTTTGCTGTAACAGTATCCTCGCCTTCCTCGTCACCTACAACATCTTGATGGTCAGTGCCTCTTCATGTCTGATTGCCCTGTGCAAGACTAGTTTGTCTTCGGTACACCCTTTGTCGAGTTATCACACCCGGGCTGTTCCTGCGAGTTGGAGGCAATTTTCTTCCTTTGATCCCATGTCAGCTAGCAGAGCGGGCGGAAGCCGCCCAAAGGTCGTCGTTGTCACGGGCCCCACAGCCGTGGGAAAATCTAATTTGGCGTTGAGAATCTGTCAAGACTTAGCCCCGGGCGCACGGGGAGAGATTATCTCGGTGGACTCAGTACAAGTGTACCGGGGCCTGGACGTCGGATCGAACAAGCCGTCGGAGGCGGAGCGCGCCCGAGTCCCCCACCACTTGCTGGACGTCCTCGACGCCGACAGCCCCGAGGCCTTCACGGCGGGCGACTTCGTGCGCAAGGCTGAGGAAGCTATCGACGACGTGCTGGCAAGAGGGGGAATGCCTGTGGTGGTGGGCGGCACGTCCATGTACACTCAATGGCTTGTGCAAGGGCGTCCCGATGCCCCCAAATCGGACCCGGAGATGGAACAACGCGCCCGCAAAATGCTGGCACCTTTTCTTGACAAGAAAGATTGGAAGGTAAGAGATTGGCAGGGATGCGAGGGGATGGTCGGCACTATAGGATGGCGCGTACGCTCACCGTTTATCGCCCTCGCCTGAACTCCCTGTCACCGTTGGCCCATCCAGGGCGGGCTGAGTCTTTTGAAGGCACACAACACCGAGCGGGCGGCTAAATTGCACGCGAACGATTGGTACCGCTTGGAAAGGGCGTTGGAGGTGGCCCTCACTACGTCTCAAAAAGGCTCTGATCCCGAGGCCGCTGTCCCTCCTTCCCCCTCCGCCCATTCCTCCTCTTCCTTCACCGGAATCCGCTCTCAGACGCTATCCAGAAAATACGATTTTCGCTGTTTCTTCCTCATCGCAGCGCGGGAAGATCTCTGCCGTCTCATCGACCGGCGCTGCCTCCAAATGGTGGAGGGGGGCCTGTTGGAGGAGACTGCGCATTTGCTCGCGGCCGGGACGTTGAATCCCTCCTCTCCCCCGGGGCGGGCGATTGGATATCGGCAAACCATCGAGTATTTGAGCAAAGAAGGCATAGAGGGGGAGATGGCAGAGGCCACAGCTCTTCAGGTATGGCGATGGGAGGGAGCGTGCTCTGAACCCTGGCTTCTGTCGACGAAGCCTCCGTCAGCCCACTTTGCCCGTACTCTGAGATCTCGTCACCCCTCTTCCTCCTCCGCACAATCCCTGGTAGGAATTTTTAGAGGATTTTGCGACCGCCACGCGGCGTTATGCGAAACAGCAGATGGTCTGGTTCCGCGCCCAGGCCGAGTTCATGTGGCTGCGTTGGAACCTCCAGGACCTTGGCCCCGTCCTCGACGCCGTGCGTGCTTCTGTGGCCGAAGACGAGGTCAGTCACCTAGCGAGGCAAGAGGGGGAAGGGCAGAAGGCTTTGCGGGTAGAAAACATTATGGAGGGCAAGCGCATGAGAAAGTACGTGTCTCGTGTAAGAGCAGAGTTGACGGAGGACAGGCTCGCGGACTTGGTGAGAAGGGCCCAGGAATGCCGGAGGCAGGTGCACGAAAGACAAAACTGTCAGCTGAGAGAGGATGATTGCTGTATACGCACAAAGTAAACATAAAAACCATGGCAGCGCGCGACTCTGCTCCATTTCCTGTTCCGTTGCTGAATTCCTTAAGACTTTTGACAAGAAGTGCTGGGATACAAAATTCAAATAAATTCTACTTCACATAAACGACCCAATGAAAAAAACTATCGACTATGACAGACAAGACCTGTACTTTGGCGCAAGCATCGTTGTACCGGCACGCGCACACATCGTGCAGGCAGGGCTGGGCTCATTCCCCTATTGCTCCTTTTCCCCCTCCATGCGCTTCTGGAACCGCGACAAAAATGCCTCCGTCAGTCCCTCCTCAGGTAAAGGTGCTGGAAACCCGAAGCGAGCTTGCGTCTCCGAGTCCTTGGCCCATACCACCCCGTCCATGTAGTCATCCAGGGACGGGGGCGCCAAGGGCAGCACCACGTGCTTCGCTTCGGCTAGTCTGAGCACGTAGGAGATCACGTCCATCCCCAGTTTCTCCGGGAGCCAGTGCGCGTCGGTGAGGGCCAGGTCCGGCTTTCCCCAGAAGACCGAGGCGAAGGTGGAGGCGGCCTGGAGGAGGCCCTGGGCCTGCATGCGCCGCGTGGCGGAGGGCATGGTGGAGACGTAGGCAGCCTTCTTGTACCTGAGCAGGTTCGCGGCCAGGCCCTCCGTGTCCGTGCCGACCGTGTCCACGACAGCGGCGTACTCGGGGACCCGCTCGGAGAAGCTGGTGGTGCGGCAATCGATCGCCTCCTCCGCGCCCGCCTTGAGCAGGGCATCCAGGTTCCGGCGAGAGACACCCACCACGCGGCAGCCCCATGCGCGCAGCACCTGGATGGCGAAGATGGCCGCAGGCCCGCAGCCCGTGACGATGCAAACCTTGGAGGAGGCGGGGCCGGATGATCCTTCGCCGCCGTGAATGCCTGCCCGCATGAGTGGTGGGAGGAGGGAGACGGCGTGGTACGGCAAGAGGATACACTCCTCGAGGCTCAGAGATTCTGGCCGAGGCAAAACCACCCCGGTGGGCACCTGGATTCTGCTTCCTGGCTTTCCGGCCGCGATGTCAGGGCCCACGAAGGCGAGCACAGGCTCTCGCTCGGGACTTCGACCTACCACAACGTGGAAAGAGACCTCCTCCGAGGGAGGAATGAATTTTACAGGCTGAAAGTTTGTGTTTTTCAACAATTTCCCGTGTGTGGCGAGAGCGCTTGGCATCACGGTGTGGGAAGCCACGCGTTCCACCACCACCGTCACGAGAGCTCCGTTGCCTTCATCGTGTTGCTCTTGGGATCCCGCGCCGGTGGGGCCGAGGGTGACGGAGCACAGCGGTGCGTGTCTTGTTCGCCATAGACTTGCAGCTTGGAAGGCGCAGGCAGGTATGGTTGATCGCGTTGTAAACACGAGGCACAGACATAGGACTTGAATGCTGACCCTGAAAGGCATTGTTCCACTTCAATGAGAGGCTTAGGGACAGAGCTTCACGAAAGTAGCCCCGCCTTTCCTGCACCCACACGAAGGGGAGCAAATTTTCCAGGATACAGAATATACTATGGTGGAAAAATTCTGTGTTGTAATAGAGCCAAACATGTAAGACGGAAAGAGGATTACCGTGTGCGAGGCAATGCCGACGGAAGGCGCAAGGCGCCAGGGGCCCGCTAAGCTAGCTGAGCGAGGAGTGGCTTACCCGTGGGATAGGCTTGCACGTCCTTCCCCGCCAACAAGACGCGATCACATCACCTAAAACATTTCTCTTTGAAAGCGTGCTTGCATGGTGGCATTTTATTCAGAAGGCACAACGTAATATTATTGAGCGAGGCATGACGGAGGCCGGAGTCCTAGCAATCAACCTCCTGCCCCGCCTTGTCCTTCCTTCCTTCCTTCCAATCTAAAAGAAACCAGCGTCAGCGGATCTCGATTTGTCATTGCTTTGCGACACTTGATTTTATCTGGTTCGCTTGCCACTGATAATCGACACCGCTGTTTTGGCCACCTTTTGCGCCTCGGCCGTCCTCGATTTTTCTCCCCTCTTGGGAGACATCCCTACCTTTTGGGCCCCCATCATCGCAAGCACCGCCGACGCTCCTTTTAAGGAAGAGGAAGCGAGCCGTCTCAGCTCATTTTCTTTCGGGTGTAGTTCATCCATCACTCTCACGCCCACTGCCGGCACTTTCACAAGGGCCTCCACCAAGAACCCCCCCCGTATTGAAGCCAGCCAGTCCATCCATCTCCCAGTGCATTCTTCGTAAAGTGCCTCGCTAAATAAAGGTGTAGGCAGCTTCTCCAGCGGTGTTGCAGGGCATTCAGGCTTCTTCCCGGGTTTGGGCCCGACTTCAAAGAGGATGAGACGCTTGATAGTCTTGTAGGCAATGCGATGCTCCCGTGTGGGCCCGGCAGGCTCGTCCTCTCCCGCCGCTTCCAGCCTACCTGACCCTTGCTTGTTGCCCATGCCGCAAACTTCGTCTGCTTTTTCCTCCTCGTCGTCTTCTCCTCCCTCATCCATTACCTCCCCCTCCTCCACCTCGTCCACGGCCTCTCTATCGCCCTCCTCTTCCTTATCCCCTTCCCCTTCCTTCGACCTAAGCTGCTGCTCCTGAAACCCTTCTGAAGCTGCTGCGTGAGCTATAGCTTTTAGCAAAGCGGGGTCGCGCCAGCGCGTGGCCACCTCGTACAAGATGAAGCTCCCTTCGGCCGAGAGCAGCAAGGTCCGGGCCTGCTGCTTGCCAAGTTCAAGGAGGGCGGCTTTCAAGGGAGCGAGCAGCTCTTCACGTCGCAGGCCGGGATCTTTCTTGCTTGTCGGGACCAGGTTGGGGGCTGGGACTGACGAGGTAGGTATAAAGGAGGGGGAAGAAGGGAGAGAGGAACCCTGCCTGGGACTGATAACGCCACCTTCTTCTCCTGCGCCTGCCCCGCCTCCCTCCCCAAGTTCTTCACCGCCCTCCTGCCCCTCCTGCTCCTCCTTCTCCTCCTTCTTCTCTGTGGCCGGAATGAAGGCGGGCCGCAACAGCTCCACCTCGTCCTTCATCAAGAAGGTGCTCCGTTTCTCGGGGGCCAGCAGGCAGAGGAGGACCTTGGAGGCCTTCACGTGCGTTGCCAACCGAAGCATGCTCTCCTCCACCGCGTTCCTCTCCAATAGCTCCTGCCACACAGCCTTGTTGAAAGCGACGGTATCGTCAATCACGTCCGCCAGGCGCAGGATGAGCAAATAGGCGTCTTTGTGCAGAAGCGTTGGCACCACGTACCCTTTCAGGGCCTTTAACATCTTCTTCCTGTCCTTGGGCGTCCCGTAAGCCGCACATTCCGCGAGCGCCTTGCAGCCCGGCCTGGTGCCCGTCAGGAGCAGCAGGTAGTCTAGGAGGGTCGGCACCAGCTCGCGCACCAAGACCGGACCCGCGTTGCAGGTGTACTCCCAGATCAGCTCTTGCACAAAGGGCAGGACCGCCAGGTCTTTCACCAGCATCTTCTGGATCATTGCTAGCACATTGCTTAACACTCTCTCTCGGCGCTCGGGAAGCTCGCGCAGGATCGCCGCCAGATCCCGGCCCTGGGGCCCCGTCGTGTCGCCCAGAAGGAGCGTCGTCTCCCGCCCGTACAGCTCAGCACGGAGCGCTTGCGTGTCTTGTTTCGGGTAGATAGAGAATATTCCCTCCAGGACCTTGGCCCCGACAGCATGGGTTGCCAGGGTGTGGACCTTGCCTGTAAACACCCGCAGGACACGCTTGCGTTCCACGGGGAGGGAGGCCGTCACGTCCAAAAGACGGAGGACGATAAAGTGCGCGTACTGGACCTTGGAGAACTCCAGCAGGTACTCTAAGAGCTCTGTGATATACGCCTCTTGCTGGATGCGATTTCCATGCTTGAGGGCCGCCTGGACAACGCGTGCTGCGTCGTGCTTGACGGCGATCTGATGCAGTTTTCCTTTGATCAACGAGTATAACTCCTCCGACATCTTCTCCCGCTCATCTTTGCCTAAACGCTTGGACCGAAATATCGCCCAAATAGCCTTCGCGCGGGCCACCAAATCGAAGGCAGGTCTGGTCTTAGCTCTCTCGTACTTGACATGCCGCTTTTTGTTAGCTGGGCCGCCGCCGTCCCCGTGAAGCTTACTGTCGTTTCCGCCCGCACGTAAACGCTTTTGCTGCCCTTGTTGCATCTTTTCATCAGATTTCTTTACATCTTTGCTATGAACGCTTTTGTATTTCCCTTTTGGGGCACGACTGGTGCTTTTTGCATGCGCAGGGACAGTATCTTGCATGCTTGCGATCGAGGGGCCAGGTGGATGACCCTGTCAAAAACTCTACTAATTCCCACCTGTCAGCCACGTAACCTGCTCGTGACGAAACAATAACAACGTGAATGCCACCAAATCAAAGCTCTGAATTGATTAATGCAGAAGAAAGCTTGACACAGAAAGAGGCGATTTTGGTCCTGACCGCTGGGAGCCGTTTCCCCCGACGAGAAGCCATTGCCCTATACCCGACCTCCCTCCCTTTCTTGTTGACAGAGATGAAAAATCCGCCCAGCCAGGCCGCCCAGGTGGCATTGCGCAGCGTCATTGCCGTCGCTTTCGAGCGCTTTTCTCTTTTTGCGAGGACACAGACAAGGTCTCGTGCATTCGAGAGACTTAGTTGTTTGTAATTTGTGGCAGATTCATGCAAAGTATCCCCCTCATATTCTCTCTCACCTTTCCTCGTACAGCTTCATGACGTCCCCTAAAGAAGAGACGTCTATGTTTTCAGATGAGAGTGGCTCACTTTTCAGCAACCTCATGGGAATGATTTCTTCAGTCACCGGCGCTTCCGGTAGTGCGGAGACTGCCAGCCCTTCCGGCAAGGCTGATACGCCTCCCGCAACTGCCCCGCCAGAGAATATGGAACAAATCCCAGGCATGGGGCCTTACTTGGGATTCTGTCGAAATGACAAGGCCAAGGCTTGGGCTTTATATTCCCACGGTCAGGCCATCCGCAAGGAATTGGGGCTTGATACAATCTTGCATGTAAGGCGGCATATACAACCCGTCTGTAGCCTCAGTTAATGCGGATGATTGATGATTTTATTTGGTACAAAGAGTTGAGTGCACGCTCCACAAACATAGGAATCGTAACTTGACTATTTCGACCAGCCTGTCTCACGTGTCGTTCTCTGCTTTTTTATCTTCAATAGGAGCCGTATCCGCATTGGGATGTCCTGAAGGAGCACTATCAAAAAGCCATTCACGGCCGCTCTAAAAATGGAGAAATTGTTTTGGTCGAGTGCATTGGACGCATGGACTTGGCGTCTTTAAAGAAAGCGGGAATCACTCGCAAGGAGATCGTGCGGTACTACTGCCTCTTCTTTGAGTTCATCTTGCAGCACATCGGCGACCAAGAATCCAAAGTCCTGATGATCTACGACTTGGAGGGGCTCGGACTCTTTTCAGTGTTGAACGGGGACTTCCTAGGAACGGTGCGAATGCTTAGCGACTGCCTGGGGGCTCTCTACCCGCGGGTGATCACGAAATACGTTTTGGTCAGGCCGCCCGCGCTCTTCCAGAGCCTGTGGGGCCTCGTCAGCGGTGTTTTGCCGGCAGGCGCTCGGAACGACTGCGTACTCTGCAAGTCAGCGCAAGATCTTGAGGTCCTGCTTGCCCGAGAGAACATCCCCGCCGAGTACGGCGGGAGCAGCGACAGGCTGCTAGGGGACGCGGAGGAAATGCGACGACTGAAGGCGCACCTGCAGTCGAAGCAGGCAGGGCAGTGAGGTGACAAACTGGTGGGTGCAGGGTGAATCGGGAGTTGAAATGGGATGACGTAAATGGCCAGGGGGCCGGATGAGTGGGTTTTGGGCACTGAATGTAAAGTCTGTGTAAACAGCTTGGGGCTCTGCCTCTTTTGGTGGGAAGGATCTTCTCGCCAGTTTGTGTATTGTCTGACCGTACATATGAGAGATGTGGGTAGGGGGATATGAGTTTTATATTAGAAGGCGATAGGAACGGGCGAGAGCGGTCGCAGGGCTCGCCTAATCTGAAAGGGCAGATTGAGGGGCCATGGCCTACGTGTGCCAGTGCAGGGCGTGCTCCACTTGACATTTGATTTTTCTCGTTTTGTTTTGTACATGTCTTTGTCTTTTATTTTATGTTGCTTTCGTACGCATTCTGGCTCGCCGGCGAATGACAAGCCTAGTCCGAACCGAGCGTTTCCCCTGCCCCTACCGGGATTTCACCCCCCCGGGCCCCCCTTGGTAGCCCTGTGCGAACAGACTTATCTCAGCCAGCACGTCCGAGGTGAGTCCCAAGAAACGAGTATTTGGACCCAATCCAACCGGATCAAGGAGCCCTCGCTGTAGCTCCTTCAGCGCGCGGTTGAGCTCTTGTGGGCCGTCCGCGCTCTTGCACTTCCTCCTTCCCCACCAGACTCGGCCCTTCCGTCTCCTGTCCTCATTTTTCACCACCACGTACTCAAGTTCCTCGCGCTCCAACACTCGCAGGGCCATCTCCTGCATCACGTATAGGTACGAACTCTCTTGTCCTCGAGCGCGCAGAGTGGCGAGCTGCTCGCTTTGCCGCGCTCGGACTGCGCTCAGCTCGCCGTGGACGGGAAATAGGTTAGCTGTCGGTACACGGAAGGCAGAAGCTTTCCAGGTACCTACTGAGGCACGCCCTCCACCTCCACCTCCCGCCTCCTCCTCTTCTTGTGCCTGGGCGGGAGGATGGCTGGGAGTGGCCCTGATTTCAACAAGCCGGTTCCCGGATCCGCAGAGATTGGTATCATCCTCTGAGGTGACGCTAAATATGGGCAATTGGGAGGGCAAACCGTTGTCACCCATACCAGTAGGGGTGATTTCAGCGCTCGGGAGCTGGGTCTCAGGCTGAAGTGGGGTATGTGTACTGAGCTGGGACGAGGAGGTGGTGCCCGGGCAAGAGGAAGGCGGGGGACAAAGATGAGGATGGGGGCTTCGTCCATCCGCCCTTTCTCCTTGTCCCCTATCTCCGTGGCTGAAAAGGGGGCGGTTTGATTCCTGCGATCGATTGCAATGGTTGCGTGGAAATAATGAGGGTAGAGATATTGCCTACTTTGGTCAAACGTGTTGCCTTTTGTAGTTACCTCTTGAGATTCCGAATAGCGGTGGCATCCTTCTCTGCGTAAACGACAGTGGATTTGCGACCCATTTTGCTCCTGGCCCGGTGACTGGTAGTCTGGCAGCCGTCCTTTTGGCGCTGTGCGGACAGTTTCTAAGGCTCCACTGGGTATATGCTGTGTTTCCATCATGGCCCGGCTCCGCCGAAGTGAAGCAAACAGGCAGAGGTTACGCAAGGGACGCTGCCTCCGCTGCCAATGGGTACCTCTTTCCATTCTTTCTTCTGTGGGATTCTTTCGATGAATAGCTTCCCTTTACAGAGACTAAAATGGGTTTAAAACGTGTTAATTAAGAAAAGTCAGGGCGCCGAGAACGCATTCCGTTCCGAGCCTCAGCCAGCAGAGGGCTTTAATTACACTCCGTAGTTTGCCGGTGTCCCCCGCAAACCTGAGCTCAGACAGGAGTTTCTGCTTGCTTTTAGTCTTATCCTGCTAGATCTAGTAAAATTGGTGTTGAAAAGCCGCGGGACAGAGATCCTGAACCCGAAACCCTCTCAATCATTTCCTGAAAAGCTTTCCGTTCCGACCCGCCGCAAGCCAGCCCCCGACCATCCGCCCGGAAGAACAATATCGAAATTTGGCACCCGTTGCGGCGCACACTGCGGCATAAAAAAAAAGTCTCGCGGGGGGTGGTTCCACTTCACATAATTGTTGTCATGGATATTCTCCCAAGCATGTCCCCGAAGGATAGCAGCAATCTCTGACCGGTACACTGACAAATTCGCCTCCCCGTCAAATTCCCTCCTGCCTCCCTGTCGGACCTACAGAAAAAGAGGAAGTCAACATGTCCCGCAGTCTAAATTACAACCAGGCAGCAGGCCTGCAGGGCATGTTGAAGGAGGGCAGTAAGAGCTTAGAAGGCGTGGACGAAGCAGTGATTCGCAATATTGAGGCGGCAAAGCAGCTGGCAGGCATTTGTAGTTCCTCCATGGGGCCGAATGGCTTAAAAAAATTGGTGGTCAATCACCTGGAAAAGATAATTGTTACAAGTGATTGTGCAACAATATTGAAGGAGTTGGAAGTGCAGCATCCCGCAGCGAAAATGTTGGTGATGGCGGCTATGATGCAGGAGAAGGAGTGCGGAGATGCCACGAATTTCACAGTCTCCTTCGCCGGCGAGCTCTTAAAGAAGGCCGAGGATCTGCTGCATAAAGGGCTACACACGAGCGAAATTGTGGCAGGATACAGAGTAGCTTTTGATAAAGCGATGGAAATATTGCCCACTTTAACGACACACACAGTCCAGGATCCGCGAGACGCACAGCAAGTAATCCGCGTGCTGGAGTCAGTATTGGGTACCAAATACTTTGGCTATGAGGGCACGCTTGCCCCGTACGTCGCGCAGGCATGTCAAGCTGTCATGCCACCGGCACCGCGGAAGCCCTCTTTAAATGTGGACTCGGTACGGGTCTGTAAGCTGATGGGCGGCACCATAGGGGACAGCCTGGTCATGAAGGGCGTCGTGGTCTCGCGCAACACGGAGGGCACCATCAAGCGCGCTCTGAAGGCCAAGGTTGCGGTCTTCGGCTGCGGCATAGAGGCGTCGTCCACGGAGACGAAAGGCACGGTCCTGATTCGAAATGCGGAGGAGCTTCTTAACTACAACAAGGGCGAGGAGAAGCTGATGGAAGACATCATCAAGTCCATCGCCGACTCGGGGGTGCAGGTGCTGGTCACGGGCGGCTCTATCTCTGAAATGGCCTTGCACTTCCTGGAACGCTACAAGCTCATGGTGGTGAAGATTCAGTCAAAGTGGGAACTGCGACGGCTCTGCGGGGCGGTGAACGCCACGGCGCTGGTCCGCCTGGGGGCCCCCACGCCCGAGGAGGCCGGCTTTGTGGACCGAGCCGAGGTGCGGGAGGTGGGGGGCAGGAAGGTGACGGTCTTCGAGCAGGAGGCGGAGGAGTCGCGCGTGGCCTCCATCATTCTCCGTGCCAGCACGCAGAACGTGCTCGAGGATCTGGAGCGGGCCGTGGACGACGGCGTGAACACGGTCAAGGTGCTCTGCCAGGACGGGCGATTCCTCCCCGGGGCCGGAGCGGTGGAGATCGAGCTGGCCCGGCGCATCGCCAAACTTGCGGATGCCTCGACCGGCTTGGATCAGTACGCGATGCGGAAATTTGCGGAGGCGTTGGAGGTGGTGCCAAGGACGCTGGCAGAGAGCTCAGGGCAGGAGGCAACGGACACCGTCACAGCCCTCTACGCCGAGCATGAGAAGGGCAAGTTGGGCGTTGGGGTGGACGCCGAGGGCGCAGGGGTGGGGGACAAAGGGGTGCTGGACTCCCTGGCGGTGAAAGACTCGGCGCTGCGGCTGGCGGTGGACGCAGCCTTGACAGTCCTGCGCGTGGACCAGATCATCATGTCCAAACCCGCGGGGGGGCCCAAGCCGCCCTCTGGGGGAGGGGGGGACGAGGACTAGGTGGGGAACAGGCAGGTACCGCGACTCCGGCGGGAGGTGGAAGGGTGCAAAAGCGGCGGGAGCGTCGTGGCATGGGTGACTGTCACCAGAGTCACGGCCATCCCAAGAGAGACGAGCAAGAGTCAGGGAGATGGATCCCGCATGACGCGCCGGATACTTAAGAAGAAAAGGGGACAATGGATTCTCGTTTGGCCGAAGCTTTTGAATTGAAAGCGCTTTCGCGTCTTGACTTAACCTCGCACATGCATAGCACAGCGACAGCTTGCTGGGCTTGTGGCCACTTCTTTTCATCCAATCTGAACGTCAGAGGCTTCTGAAACGTCCTCTGTAGACCAATCCATCCAACATCAAGCGAACGTACACAGTCACTGACATCCACACACACACACATGCACTCCCTTAAACACACAGTACCGCTACTCTCACAACTGTACAGGCTGCCCGCCAGTCCCTCTCCGCCCAGGGCCATGCTCACCCCTGCCTCCCCTCCTTCTCAAGAGGACAATGCCGCTAATCCTTCCAACAGTTTGCGCACCTCCTCCACATTGTGCACGTAGAACGAGGCATGCGATCGATGTTTGCCCACAGAGCAGGTGAACACGTATTTGGTAATCTCTTCCTCCGCCTGCTGCGAGGGTCGACGTTGTGACAGCCCCTGAACAGGCTCACTTCCATCGGCAGCTGCGGCCGCGGCTGCGTCGTAGGCCTTGTGAGAGCGCGCGAGCTCCGTCTCGGCGGTCTCGGAGAGGTAGGAATACAGCGAGGTGAACATATACTCGTCGCTGGCATCGTCGCCCATGCACATGATGAAGTCTGGGGAGGGGCCCTCCTTGCTCTGGATGGCATACCGGAGGACCACGCCCTTGTTCAAGCGCTTGGGAACGATCTCCACCATCCCCTTCAGGTGCACCACCTTCACATCGTGCGCGGCCAAGGCCTCCTCCAACTCGGCGATCACCGACTTGGCCTGCATCAGGCCCCACTCGGGGTCAGTCGAGTAGTAGCTCCAGGCGATCCCGGGGTCCCGGAGGCGGACGCTGCTCCCGTTGGTGCGCGCCGTGTATCGCTCCAGGATGGGCAAGGCAATGTCCTTGACCTCGGCCCACTTCACGCCGTAGTCCAAGAGGCTCCAGGATCGCTTCTTGCCCTTGTGCTGCTGGGGAAGCCGCTCGCGTCCTCAGGGTGCGATCCGGGAGGAACGGACCGAGGGGTGGTCGACAGAGACTCCTTGTCTGCGTCCGATTCTTGTGGCATGGACAGGTACAGGCCGTTGGCCGCCGCCAGGCCGATGCGGTCGAGGTGGCCGAAGACCTCCTCCAGAGGCAGGAGTTGGAGGCCGCTGATGATAAAGACCTCATTCTTGGGGTCGGCGGAGAGGAGGCGCAGGGACTCCATCACGGAGGGCGAGGGCCGCTTGCCGGTGGTCTGGGTGAAGGAGCGCTTGATGTACAAATCCACCTTCTCCTTCTCCATCAGAGTGCCCCCGAAGTCCGTGAAGATGAACCTGCGAGTCGCCTTACTGTAGGCGCCCTCCACCTCCGTCTCCCGGAGGTGATTGTGGGAGGTTTGCCAGACGGGCTGGTACTGGACACGCACTCCCCCCGTATCCCTTTTAAGAAGCTCGGGCGTCTCCGCCTTGGCGGCCCATAGATCTTGCAGCACTTGGCGCGTCCACAGGGAGGAGGGGCGCTCCGAGATGTAGGGCAAGTCTCGGTCTCGTCGGCTCAGGCGCTCTTGCAGCTCTAAGCGGATGGCGTGATCCAAGGAGACCACCACCCGTTTGATGTCGAAGGGGTTGATGCGCAGGGCCCCATTGAGCAAGGAGGAGCAGGCAGAGAACTCGGAGGCAAGGACCACGCCGGGAGGGTGCTCTTCGCCCTGCTTGACAAAAGTGAACTCGAGCGGGTGCAGGTTCAGACCCTCCCGGATGGCGGCGATGACCAGGACATCCGAAGCCAGCCAGAGGGCGATCCGATCCTCCCTGGGAAGCCGGTTAGAACGGAGCTCCTGGTAGTCGATGACGGGTCCGAACTTCGCGTTGACGCGCGCCACCAGCTCGCGGACCTCGGCCGTGGTCGCCTCCTCGTCCTCAGCCCGGCTGCCGGTCAGGAGGGAGCGCTGGACCATGACCACGCGATCCCGGTAGCACTCGTACTCCGTCAAGAGCCGCTCGAAGGCCAGGAGCTTCAGGGCAATCCCGCTCAGGCGCTGGGAGATGTCCAGCCCCGCGATCAGGAGCTTGCCTTTGTGCTTGTGCCGGAGGGCGGCGGTCTCCTCCTGCACGCGCGCCGTGGCCATGGCCTTGGTGAGGAGAGAGCCCTCGATGCCCACGTGCGAGATCAAGACCGTGACCGTCCGCGTCTCCAGCTCGATCCCGATGAGGCCCCCGCTCTTGTTGAAATAGGAGAGCCCCAGGATGCGCTTGCAGGCGTTCAGGAAGTGGCGGGCGTGGTCGAAGGCGTGGAAGCCGATCACGTCCGCCGAGAGCATGCCCTTCAGCAGGTCCTCCCCGCAGTAAAGAGCGCGGAAGATCTGGCTGGTGGGAAAGGGGATGTGGAGGAAGAAGATGATGGAGCACTTGCGGTGCCGGTGGACCCGCTCTTCGTGGGCGGAGACGAGGGAGGGGAGAAGCATCAGATGGTAGTCGTGGACCCACAGCACGTCGCCCTCCTCCAGCTTGCAGACCTCCACCACCACGTCGCGGAAGATCCGGTTCACCTGGCAGTAGGTGCCCCACCAATGCTCCTTGCCGCCCACGGCCCACACGGAGGCCGGGTCCCAGGCCCGGCCGTCCGCCTTGTAGTTCCAGTCCGCCCCGCACGAGTCCAGCATCTCCACGTTGTGGAAGAGCGGCCACATGACCTTCTTGCAGTACCCGTGGTAGTGGCCCTCGATCATCTCCCGCGGCATGAAGATGGGGTGGCAGCGCATGGGCTCGAGCAGGGCCCGGATCTCCTGCTTGTCCGCCTCGCTCAGGTCCGACGCCGAGACGGTCCCGACCCAGAAGGTGAGCATGTCCGAGGAGATGGAATGGTCGGTCTTGGCGATCAGGCTCTCGTTCCACTCCGCCGTCCAGGCCCCGCCTGCGTCCTTGGCGATGGTCACGGGCAGATGGAAACAGACCAGGTAAAGGTGGGAGCCGGCGGGGGGGAATGCTCCTTGGTCGACGTCTCCAGGAGCTTGCGGGCATCCAGAGAGGCGGCGTCCTCCGTCAGCTCCACCGTCTGGGAGAGAGTGCGGCGGATGCGGTTGATCGCCTCGCGCTTGGCTATGGCGCTGGGCGTGAGCGGGGCGTGGGCGTCGTCAGCCTCCGCCGGCTCGTCCAGCACGTCCGACAGCTCCACGTGGAAGTCGTCCACGCAAATGACACGGGGAATTTCCAGGGCCTCCCAGCGCTTGAAGTGCCCCCCCTCGAAGATGGCATACTTGTATGCCTGCGGTATGCCCCGCGGCACGACCAGGGGCTTGAAGGTACGCCACACGGGGTATTCCTCAGGACTGGTGACCAGAGGGACGGCCTGTCAGGAAATTCCAAGGGTGATTCTCATGCCTCAATCCGGTCGTCGAACGAATTGTTCTACGTGCCGTATGCGCCCGTCCATGAATATGCTAGACGGTTGCGTGGCAAGCCCCCAATCCTCGAGCACCCCCCTCAACGCTAAGACCTTTCACTGCCCGCCACGTGACTCTCCATGCCCGTACAAACGGCCCTCCACCCTTTCAAACCAACAATCTTACCTCGGCCGTGCTAAAATTGCCCATGGTGAAGGAACTTCCCGACACGTGCACGACCTGCCCAAACTCTGCCTCAGCCCGCACTTTGAGGTGGACGATGCTGTACTGCGACGACATGGCTGATATCGAACAGCGTGTGCCCAAGGGCAGACAGCACGGGACACTGACACTCGCCTGTACAAAGCCCAGAGCGCATGTGTGTACAGGACGAGAAGTGTGAGAAGCGATGCGCAGGAATGGATTCAAAGTGTCCTGGAGAGGGAAAGCACCTTCTTGGCGGTCGACTCGCTAGACGCGATGCAGGCGTCGGCTCACCCCGAATTACAAGGGGGGGCACGCACGATTGATGGGGACAACACTCACGTATAATACATACGTTCATAAGTAGGCACCCCATTACTGTCGCAATAACTGCGATACTGGCACGACCATCTCCTTGGAGCCGCCTTGACTTGTCGTCCCGCTCGTGTCCCCGTATAGCCGCGGTGTGATCCCTTCCCTCCTCCCTCATTGGCACCGCAACCAGAGAGCGCCATGTCTCTAAAATTCTTAGCCAAGAAGGTACGTACTCAGCCTGGGACTGAATGGAGTGAACGCTGACGTCCCACTTCATTCTTGGGCATTTCTCCCCCGTATATTCCTACGCAGCAACCCATACACCCTTACATATTGAATTTATGCATTTTTTCTCCCGCCTCTTGCCCACTCCTCTCTCCTCACCCTTAGACCTGGAACCCAACTAATCTCAAAAATGTTGAGAAAGTATGGAAGGCGGAGCAGAAGGCAGCGAACGAGGAAAAACGCATGGCTGAGTTTCGGAAGCAGATCGCGGAAGAGCGGCAGCTTCAGGAGCTCAAGGAATTGCAAGTGTCGGCCGGTCTGGTCGACAAAAACCAAACTGCAAAATTGGACTGGATGTATGAAGGGCCGATGGCGACGATGCAGGATCATCAGCAGGACACAGAACAATACTTACTTGGCAAAGAGGTGACTGTGAAGGAGCAGGACTCGGAGGTCAAGCGCGTGGAGAACCAGCCTGGCATGTTGTACCTGAACTCTGTCAGCGCGAAAAACGATCTCTTTACCCGTCTTCACGAAGATCCACTCCTTTTGATCAAGCAAAACGAATTGAAGAAACGCGAGGACGTGGTCAAAAACCCTGTGAAAATGGCACGAATCAGGCAGCAGTTAGAGGCTGAGTTGGCGCGGAAGAAAGAGAAGAAGAATGCGAAGAGGGAGAAAAAGCGCGCCCGAAAGGAGGCGAAGAAGGCCAAGAAAGAGAAGAAACGGCAGAAGGATAGCATGGACAGCGCCGAGGCGGCCTCTTTGCATCGGGAGCAGGACAAGGGGAAGAAGGGCTCCCGGGCCCAGGAGAGCGACGGAGGAAGCACCGAGAGTTCTGGTAGCGAGGCGGAGGCGAAAGAAAGGGTAGGAAAGGATGAGGACAGGACTAGAATGCGTGAGGAGCGGGCTGTTGGTGGAGCAGTGAGGCAAAGGGGAGAGGGGAGCGCTGCCCAGGAACGCGGGCGAAGGCCGCGTGAGGAGCTTCTCCCTCCGCCTCGGTCAGACCGGCGAGTTGGGAGCCGAAGCCGTAGCCGAGAAGGGCGGTACGAGACAAGGCGGGAGAGCAGTTGGAGGGAGGGAGGGAGAGAGGGAGGGAGGGAAGGTGCGAGGAGCGGCGATGGCAGGCGCTCTCCAACGCCCCCGCGACGGCGGGAAGAGCGCGAGGAGCGGGATCGGCGCAGGGCTTTGGGGAGAGAGAGGAAAGAGAGGAGGGAGGAGAGGATGATTGAGGGAGGGGAGCAGGGACACGGGCAGAGAAAAGCGGAAAAGGAAGGCGCGGGAGGGTCTGGGGCCGCGAGGGGGGAGGCGGAGGCTCGTGGAGCATATCGGCGTCGGCGGGACAGCGACGAGGATGAGGAGTCGGCGGGAACGAAGCGGCAGAAGCAGCGTTACGGGCTACAGACGTATGGAGGCGGCAGCAATGGAGCCAACGGCAATGCCTCGGGTGACGGGCGGGCGCGGGCGCTGGGGCCAGACCCGGAAGTTCTGGCAGCGAAGGAGAAGGCCCGTCTCGAGGAGGAGCGCGAGAGGAGGGAGAGGCTGCGGCGCAAGCCTTTGACGGAGAAAGAGAAAGCGGAGAGACTGTCAGCGATGCGGCTGGACGGCATTGTGAATGAAGAACAGCGGCGCTCTCGCGTGGAGAAGGGCCGTCACCAGGAAAAGGAGGAGGCGGAGCGGGAGGCAGGCACGACCGCGGAGAATGGGCGAGGGTCGAGGAGGGAGGATAGGCCGGAGTTCTTGCAAAAGCTAGGCGTACAGGTGTACATGGGGGGCGATGAGACGCTGGAGGAGAGAATGGACCGTCTCAGACACACGCGACAGCGGAATCGGGGAGGCGAAGCCGGCTTTTTGTAAACGAGAAAACCGGACCCTGACAACTCGAAGCTCTCTCCTTTGTTTCGAAAGTCGTGACAGTTGCTTTTGAAGAATATTATTTTGTGTGCGCGCGCCACCTCTCTCTGTGTTTCTCAAGGAGGTAGGCAAGCATACTGCTGGGAACTTGGCACGAGGCATCTTCTCTGAGAGGTCATTTATTTCCGGCATCAACCTTCATGTCTGCCTTGAAGCCGTAGATGACTATCCCACTTTAATGCTGCTATTAAAAGCAGTAACGCTCGATACTTTAAGGCGTCATGGTGAAGAGGACGGGGAGGGCCCGAAGGCGTAATGAATAGTTTGCGAGCGACGCAAAGGAGTCCATGACCTTGATGTGCGGCGTCTTAGCCTTTCAAATCACACGACGTCTTAGCCTTGAAAACCAAACGAGCAGAAGTGACAAACCTGTTCGATGTCGAATAATCTCTATCATACTCGGTGCCCATGTATTCGCGCATGGCCGGAGGGACGGTCGCGTTGGTTTACGTTCCTACTCGAGATGCCGCCCGCGCTCGCCCTGCTCTCCTGTTGGACCCTGCGTGATGGCGTCCAGCCCTGTCTCCACATACTACACTGTGCCCCGCCCATAGAAACAACATTTAGGCCACATGGGTGGACCATGACCAGAACAATGCCCTGGCTTGCGAAGCAGGTAATGGTCCAACTATAACATGCCATTAACGCGACTCTAACGCGACACTGAATAATACGCAATAGGAACCCATTCGCCTTCAAGCACCCCATGTCTTGTCCAGGTCACACTGTCCTTCGTGAGACTGGTCTCGGTGGAATGCCCCGTGTCTTGCTCAAACACAAAGCGGGTGCGACTGCAGAGGTCTACAATTTTGGAGCCACTCTGACCAGCTATAAGCCAACCCCGGAGCGAGAGGTACTCTTTGTGTCCCACAAGGCCCTGTTCGATGGCCAAAAGGCGATACGAGGGGGCGTGCCACTGGTTTTCCCACAGTTTGGCCAGCCGAAGAAGGAGATGGCCCAGCATGGGTTTGCGCGCACCTCACACTGGGAGCTGTCGGACACAGCAGTTACTGAGGACGTGGTGAGAGCTGTCTTTCACCTGACCGATACCGAGATCACGCGCATGCTCTGGCCCTTCTCTTTCCTCCTCTCCTACACACTTTCATTGACGGCACAGACTCTCACCACCTCGTTGCGCATAGAGAACAAAGGGGAAGCTCCATTCGAAGCGCAGGCATTGCTCCACACGTACCTGCGTGTTCGAGACATCGGTCAGGTTGCGCTGCGCGGCTTTCAACATCACCCCTTTGTGGACAAGGTGGCGGCGCAGGCGGTGGAGCGACTGCCAACAGAAACACGGAACAGCGTGAACATAGCTCAAGAGACAGATCGGGTGTATCAGACGGGGGCGAATGAGATCACCCTTTTGGAAGGGGGGGCGGAGCGCGTGAAAGTCGAGTACACCGCTTGTACTGTGAATCGGGACGGCTCGGACGAGGCGCTTCCTCACCCAGACTGCGTGTTGTGGAACCCCTGGGTGCAAAAGAGCCAGGCGATGGCAGACTTTGGCGATCGCGAGTTCCAAGAGATGGTTTGCCTGGAACCGGGTATCGTCTCCGCGTTCTACTCCTTGGCCCCTGGGCAGGCATTTCTTTTGGAGCAGACAATCCGGCCTCTGGGCTGATGGCGAGGAAAATGACGAGGGAATGGGGAGGGGGATCTGCAGGTGTGGCTGAAGGGACAAGGTTGCACGGCAGTGGTTGCGGTCAGAGCTTGACCAAGATTTCAATAGAAACAAAGAAACGTTTCGTATGAGAAGGGATACGGAAGCAGCTATGAAGTTGATTGTGTCGAGTACTCATATGCATTTATTCTCAAAGAAGACGTTGGAGATGCGTCCCGTTACTTATCATGTGACCTCGTTAATAGCATAACATAGACCACATGCCTGGACACATCCCACCGTCGTCATCATCCAAGAGCAGACACCGTCCAAGCTCTGGCATCATCACTTTTGACGCCTGTGCCGTGTTCTACCTGAAAATCCTGCCTTTGCGATACGAGGCAGAGGCATACACTCCTTTCTACCCGCGCAGGTCGACGAATTCGCGGTTGCGTTCTTAATGCTTTACGTGCGGAAGTAATATCCTTACTTGTGGTTATCTTATGCATTCAGCTGCGTTTGGTGGGGTCCTTGGCCGTAGGAGGAATTGAGATTGCAAAGACCCATCTTAGTACGCCATAAATCCGCTGGTTGGTCCTGTAACGAGATTCGAGAGATGTCACACGACCATAATTCGATATGCACAGCTCCTTCAACAACCTATTGCCTGGCCCTGTTCGCGCTCTTTCACTCTCCCACTGGTCAGGCCCCTCCGCATCAACGACCGGAGAAAACGCTCCTGCGCCTCCTCCTTCCGCCTTCGACGTTTTGCCGCAGCCCCTAGCGCCCAGAACTGCTGCAGGAAATGATTGAAATCGAGACGATGTGGGGCTCTGTCCCTGTCATGCCCCATCTCTGCTCTTTCCTCGGGCCCTGTCGGATGAGCCAGGAACCACTCCTTCAGCAGGGTGACCTCTGAAGGCGTCAATTCCACGCGTAGTCCCTTCGCTACCAGCGACTCAAAGTCTTCTACGAGCACCAGCCTCTCCGAGGCTCTACTCTGGCCGCTGCTTTCATTGCTCCTCTTTCCACTCTTTGCGCCGCCGGCGACTGATCGGCGGTGGTCACGGCAGGATTTGCCGAGGTTGGTGGTGCCTGGGCCCCACGTGCTCATTCCATCGTAGATCTGGAAGGTGTCATCCATTTTGTACACGTCCAAGGCGGCAGCCGCCTCCGCTAATCTTTCCAGAAGTTTTCTGGAGGCGCCGTCCATCGGGACGTGCGCCAGCTCTGCCCGAGCCGCCTCCTCGTGTAGTATCGAGCGTCGGAGACGACCGGGGCCAAAACCGCCCGGGAGAAATGTAGACGAGAGGACTTTGCTGGGCATATTCCCTGCTTCAGAAGAAGGGATGGTTTCACCTCTATCGGTTGCTGTGCTGTCGACGGCCGGGGGTCGCTCAGGCAGATCCAGGAAGTCCCGGACCAAGGCATAGTCCACTACCGGCCCCTGTTGCAGCGGTTGTGGCTGCTGGTGCTTCTCCGGGTTTGAGGGGCTGCCGGTTGCGGAGAAAAGGGGAGAGGTCCCGAGCAGCCTGCTCGAGAGATTGGGCGGGTCCGAGAAATACTGGACAAGCAAAGACATCTCCTTTAACGGCAGTTTCACGAAAAAGTCTCGAGAAATTCGGGCCCGCAAGGCCGCGGGGCCCATGCCTACGAGCTCTTCCCTGTTTCCTTCGCCTCCACCGGCCTTCGGCGCCCGGGGCCTGTCCTCCCTAGGAGGGACCCCTTCGGCCGGCTCGGTCCGGGCGGCCTCTTCGCGGACTTTGCACCACACAGCCACCAACTCGCGCGGGTAAGCCGCTGGCGCCGCCCGCGCCCCTTGTCTCCCTCCTGCTGTGCTCCCATTTCTCGACATTTCATCGTCTTCACAACGGCCGCTGCCTCGTCGTCCTTCGTCTAAAGCGGGCGTCTCGCGTAGCCCTACTTCCAGCTCTCGGAGCGCTTCAATCAACAATCCTTTCTTGTGAGCCGTCCGGGCCCTCTTCTCTGTGTCACTGCCACATCCCGTGTGCCCTTTGTCCCCGGAAAGCCCACAGGAGCTGCTGCTCCGGCTTCTTCTATTGGAACTCCCTTTCCTGTCTTTCTTCGTCTGAGCCGACCTTGTGCTCGTGTCCGCGCTGCTGCTGCTGCCGTGACTGCTGCTGATACTGTTACTGCTCTTGCAAGTAGGAACGCCTGAGCTAATGCTCTGGGTAAGGTCCATCTGCAAGGGAGATGGCAGCGGAGGTAAGAGTGCCTCATCATGTTCACCAGAAAAGCTTTTCGAGCGCCGAGCCTTGCCAGCCCGAGGGCCTTCTGGGGGCGGCCGGGAAGAGAGTGGCGGGCAGTCCTTGTCCGGGGGCGCGATAGGGTCAAAAGGGCGGGAGGAGGAAGGAACTTGGGGCTCACTTCGGCCCCGAGCACGGACAGTTTTGCCACCGCCCGGACTGCGGACCCCATCCTCGGCCCCTGGACCAGGGGGGGCGTCGGCGTGGAGTCTGCCCTTGGTCCCCGCACTGAGGGCCCGGATGAGGGGAGGAGGAGGGGCGGCAGAGCCGGTCCGGGACGGAGAGCTGCGCGTGCGCGAGACCTGCAAGGGAGAAGAGGGATTCAGGCAGCGAGAGCCACCTCCCGGGCTCAGGTTCCCGCCGGTGCTGCCCATGGCCGCGGGACTTGCATGTGGAAGGGGTCTCGGCCGTGAGGGGAGGCTTGCCAGGGGTGTCAAGGAGCCCCGCTGTGAGCCTAACGTGGGATTCGGGGGCTGTCCGGCCCCTTCGTTTCGCGGCAGGAAGGACGGGAGCGGCGCGTGTCGGGAAAGACGAGGCCCTCTGGCCACGTCCGTGCCCGCCGTATGCAAAAGCTCCACCTGTCGCAAAGGATGGGACTGGGGGGCGCCTCGGCCGCTGGGAGGCGTGGACGACACTCTCCCACCAGCGAGCGGGCCTGCCGTTGAATATCCTGCCGGCATCTCGAGAGGGACCGCGGAAGCCTCCACTCTACCTGCTGGGGTGGTTGGGAGGGACTTTCCTCCTAGCAGGGCGTGACGGCCCCGGCTAAATATGTCAAGAGCGCTGTTGCCAGCCTTGGCACCCTCATCGCTTTCAGCAAGGATTGTCGAGACCGAGGGGTACGACCGGAGTGTCCGCCGCAATGGCGATGGCAGGCCACGGGAACCAAGAGGCGAACGGGGGCTGTTTCTTTGGGTTATTGAAGGTTTGGTATCAATTCAGTGGATGCAGTTAGTTTGCGCACCATGCCACACCACCACTTATGCCTCATTCACATTCTCCGTTGCCGTCGTGAACCTGGCGTCGCAGTGAGTGACACCTCATACGCATTTCACTCGCCCCCCGGGATCCCGTTGTTATCCCCCCATGCTATGCGTCGAATACGATGTGCCCTTATCAGATGCTTACATGTCAGGTGTTGATGAATGTAGAGACATCGTTGCTGATGTCATTTTTTTAGATGTGTCGCGCAGCGGCTTTAATTTTCCTAGTTGGTTGCTTTTTCCAACTCCATTACATGCAGAGGGCCCATCCTCCTGCCGCCCCCCCCAGGCGAGGCAGCTTTGTTTTATAGCTATTTCCGCCCTTCACATTTGATTCAAGTGCCTGTTGCAAGGCTTTGCCGCTCTTGCTCTCTCCTGTACATGGCTGTGGCATTACGTTGAACCTTTACTGCGCCGTTCCCCGCGGCCGCCCGAGGACATGTGTCAGGCCTCCCTGCTTTCTTTCCTCGCTCATCAGACTTGGCGAGGTGCTGTATGGGGAGGGGAAGGACAATGTCGTATGGTACCACAATGTGGAAATGAGCAGGTCCCAAGCGTTGAAAGCGCCCGGCGAAATTATTCACACGGGCTAATGCCTACGCGCAGAAAAAGAAGCACGAGAAAAACCCGCTGAAAACTCCGTGCGGCACTCCTCCTTACTATCTCCCTGGCGGAGTCCCCCGCCATGTCCGATGGCGCCAAGAAGATGCAGACACCGAATCCAAATCCGAGGCGATGATCTTGGCAGGATGACCATACAGGCCCGTAGTCGCAGAGCTTCGAACCTCGTGGAAAGGCGACTAGGGAACGTGACGGAGAGGATGACCATTAATGCCAACGATGTCACACGGCCCTTGTTTCTTCCTGGTCATCGTCGCTACTAGCTGGGGGCGGAAAATGGAAAGCGCGCGCCGGGAAGGAAACGTAATGATTCCCACGTAAACATGAAAGTGGCGGTATTTGGCCTGCGTTATTGCCTTTATTGTGTGATGGTATTGTGCCTGATGGTCAAAGAACGATGGATGCACCGTGGAGCTCCGGTCATTCCTGGGAGGACAACAAATTGCCCGGTGGAGTCCCCGATATCATCACACCATGAGACATGTAATTCTCACCGTCGCACACCCTAATGCACAATTATAATCGTCATCCTTTGTCGGACAGACTCGTGACAGCTTTATACGTGGCAGTCGCGTCGGTTCCGTCTTTTTCCGGTCCTCTTTATCATGTACGGCGGTGGAGGCGGCTTTGCTGGTGGCAGGGGCGGGCCAGGAGACTACGGAGGGGGAGGGCGAGGCCGCGGGGGCGGTGTAAGGCTTGTCACGCCGAAGGGGCAGATGTCAGGAAGCAATATGCCTCCAGCCATTACCGGGCTACCACAAAGTAAGTAGAGAGTTGATGATCTCGATGTCATAGGTCAGCATGAGTATCAAGGGAGAACGATTGACCAGACGAGGAGATGCCTTGTATGTGTTGTCTTAAATCTTTTAGACGAAGTGAATGTATCTATAGAAAAGTTAGAGAATCAATGTTCCTTGAATCGTTTCCTATGCCCCATGAAACACAGACATGCGCGCCATGTTCGAGCCTCGCCCTCCGGTCGAGTTCCTGCGTCTCGCCCCCAAACCCCCTCCGCGACCTTACACGGGAATTTCTCAGTACGTTGGGCTTTTCGAAACGGATGAGCCCCCTCCTCGAGAACGCTTTCTTTCGTACAAAGAACGCAAAGCAGCCGAGCGCGCCGCGTTGATGAAAGTGCATGCGGAAAAAGTTGAGATGGAGGTGGAGGACTGGGATCCGAAAAAGGACGAAAAGGCCACGGAGGACCCGTACAAGACGTTGATGGTCGCCAGACTTTCCTACGATACAACTGAGAAAAAATTGAGGAGGGAATTTGAGCAGTATGGACCGATCCAATCCATGAGGTTGGTGATGGACGCGGATGGGAAGCCAAGGGGGTACGCTTTTATAGAATTTGAGCGTGAGTCGGACATGAAGATGGCATATAAACGTGCTGATGGGAAGAAAATTGATGGACGGAGGATTCTGGTGGACGTTGAGAGGGGAAGAACAGTGAAGGGATGGGTACCGCGGCGTTTGGGAGGAGGTTTGGGCGGGACGAGGAAGGGACCCGAAGACGAAACCACAGGGCGAGGGGCGGGTGGAGGGGCGGGTGGAGGGGCGGGTGGAGGGGCGGTCGTAAGGGAAGAATCAAGCCGCGGAGGTGGAGAGAGTTATCGTGCCCGCAGCCGAAGTCCAGGTAGACGTGCGGATAGGGAGCGGAGCCGTGACCGTGGTGGTGGCGATAGACATAGGGGTGATAGAGGAGGGGATCGGCGGCGGTCTCGCAGTCGTTCGCGGGATCGGCGGGATGATCGAGGAAGGGACAGAGGAGACCGGGGAGGGAAGCGTCGGCGTAGTCGAAGCAATGATGGTAGGTACGGGCCTGCAGGTGGTGGTGACTATTACGGCCCAGGCGGCGACAAACGGCGCCGATAACGTTTCGTGTCTTGGCTGTGTGGACGAATGCACGAATGTGGGTAAGGACGTCGAGAGGGAGCATTGTTGGAAAATCATTAAAGCAATCGAATTGTTCAATAACTTACGTCACGTACATTTAAGAACAGAGGGAAATTAGGTGATGTAAGCATAAGCTAATATATAGAACAATTTGGTGCGTATAATAAAAGCTTGAAGTCAGCATATGCTTCCAATGTCTGGCTACGCGGTGCTATTTTCTTTGGTATTACGAAATCGCCCTAATGATGAATTTATGCAACGATTTATGTGCGTTCGCGCGTGCGTCTGGAGGGAAACCTCCCCGTTCCAGCAACAGCTATGGCAGTTGGATACGTTAATCGGCCGTTTCATGAAACGGTCTTCTGCTTAGAATACCACCTCATCGTATTTTTGCTTTTCTATTTGCACTTCTTGCCGTACCTCATCAAACGATCATACGTAACTTATTCGTATGATTTTATTTCTCCTCTTATATCGGATTTCTGGAAGAGGAAAGTGGACGTCATGGTCGCGGCAAAGGCAATCGCCAGTACGGAGGTTGGAGACACGGGTGTGATGGATGTCGAAGGCTCGCCCCGGACGCCAAATCGACCAAGAAGGAAAAATAAAAGCATGTATTTGTCGCCATCGAGTAGTTTTGGCAGCAACTATTCCTCCTCAGAAGGAAGTCCTTCGTCGTCCTTGGTCAAGCAGTGGTCTAAGACGCCACCGACAAGTCCCAGTAAATTGCGCTCCGAGTACCAAGTACGTTCATGCATTATCGAACAAGTAGACATTGAAGGGTATTAATCCTCTTCCATTTTCATTCGAAGTCACGCATTAACAGTCCTAGCAAGCGCCGTACGTACCTGGAACGCAGGATGTCTATAGAGGCATCATCTTTTAAGAGCTCGAACTCCCCGTTATCCTTGCGACGAAGCCTGTCGGATGGTCTCACAAACGGAGACAGATTTATTCCTCTCCGTGTTGGCGCTCAAATGGAAATCGCTTACTCAATGATGGGCGAAGATGTGGCAGCTTCGCCTCAAGCTTCTTCCCCTTTTCGCGGCCCTGAACGTGCGCATTCCACGCTCCATTCGTCAAGTTCCTTCTCTGCTTTGCCGCGTACTTCTGTCGCTACTTCCTCGTCGCATCTGTTCTCGTCTACTTCTTTTTCTTACGAGACCACCATTGCCGCAATGGATACTGGCGCCTCCAATCCAGCTACAACCAATGGTACGAGCTCGCCGACTGTACGGAGTAGCTCTTTCTCCAGTCCTGCAGCTGGCGGTAAGTTTTACTTTATCAAAACGTGATTCTTCAATGACCTGCTATAAGCATATAGATTTTTTGTACCCCTCATTGTGCGTCTTCTCAAATATATTACAGGTACTAGTAGCGACGCCGTTTCCGATAGAGAACCTATTTTAAACTTAATTCTTCGAAGCGAGCTATTGGGTATGGATAGCGGCCCTCCAGCCCTCCACCCCAGCGCAGGAGAAGTTTATCGTCGAGAACGGATGAGCGAGGATGGAGGAGGAAGTGGTTCCCGTCGGGATAGCTTTAGAGAGGAGGAGAGGAAGGAGGAGGAGGAGGAGGAGGAAGAGGAATATGACAGCCGACGCACAACGACACATATGGCCATGAGCATGGCATCCCATAGTATAGGGCGATCTGCTGGCGTTAAGATCGGCTCTGGAGGCGTGTCACGCTACAGCAACGGTAGCAGCGGCGGCAGTCCAGGCAGTCCGGGTCTGTTACAATTCAAGCCAGCCCGCGAGCGACCCCAGCAAGACCCACATTCCTCCTTCTCCTTGCTCCCCATGGAAACGACTCACCGTCGGTTGCTCTCCTCGCCCCTCAAGGCGAAGCGAAAAGTCAGCAAAACCCCGTTCAAGGTCCTGGATGCGCCAGCTCTCCAAGACGACTTCTACCTGAACCTCGTCGACTGGTCCTCCATGAATGTGCTAGCAGTCGGGCTGGGCACATGCGTTTACCTGTGGAGTGCCTGCACGAGTACGGTGACGAAGCTTTGCGACTTGGGAGGAGAAGATGCGGTCTCCTCGGTCGCCTGGGCTCCGCAAGGGTCGCACTTAGCTGTGGGGACGAGCACGGGAGAGGTCCAAGTCTGGGATGTAGACCGCTGCCAGCAGCTTCGCAGCCTTGGAGGCCACTCGGCGCGCGTAGGAACGATGTCCTGGAACGGACAGCTGCTGGCGACAGGAAGCAGAGACCGTCTAATTTGTATGCGTGACCTCCGAGCTCGAGAGCCGCGCATCAAGAAGCTGCATGGTCATCGTCAAGAGGTGTGTGGCCTTAGGTGGTCCTTTGACGAATGTCATCTCGCGTCAGGTGGGAACGACAACAAGCTCTACGTGTGGAACCAACACAGCAGCCAACCGATCCAGAAGTTCGCCGCGCACACCGCTGCTGTCAAGGCATTGGCTTGGTCTCCCCACCAAAGCGGTTTATTGGCATCAGGAGGAGGCACGGCCGATCGACATATTCGTTTTTGGAACACTCTTACGGGCAAGGCAATGAGCGAAGTGGACACCGGCTCTCAGGTCTGCAACTTGATGTGGTCTAGAAATGTGAACGAGATCGTGAGCACGCACGGATACTCCTTGAATCAGATCATTCTGTGGAAATACCCGAGTATGGCCAAGGTTGCCACTCTCACGGGGCATACATTTCGTGTGCTCTACCTAGCCATGTCTCCTGATGGTCAGACCATCGTCACAGGGGCGGGCGACGAGACCCTGCGATTCTGGAACGCCTTTCCCGGGGCCAAGAACACGGGTAACTCACTCGGAACCAGCCTCTTGTTTCCTGTAGGTCATGATATTCGATGATGTATTTCGCAAATAATGCCAAACTCAATTTAAAAAAATGTAGAGAAACCTTTTGCCTATCCTACATGTACGCCTGTGATTGCATTTGAAAAAGCCTAGAAAGCATCAAAGATTTCCAATTAATGTAGAATTGTACATGATTTGGACAATAAAGATGAATCACACAAAGTAAAACTTGATTTGCGATGTCGTGATCTGTTTTAAAGATGATTCCTGCACACTTCGTTTGCTGCTTCACCTGGGGCTTATCAATACAATATGACGTCACGTGAAGGAGAGCAATCTTGCCGGTCAGACACGGCGTTGGTGCAGCCCGCTAAGGCCTTATGTTTCGACTTTCGGGGTAGGCAAGAGAGGTCAAAAGGATATTACGGCGCTTGGGATTGACATGAAGGCAGACTCCTCCCGACGTTTTTCTGACTTCTCGCAGGGAGCAAAGTTTTCGCCTCTTCTGAACGCGGGGAGTATCTTCAATCATCACCAGACAATGCCATTACTACGTCTGTCCGGTCTGTCTTTCTTATCGATTGGCACAACTTTAATCCTCAATTACAAACCTTACTAATCATTCTTCATCTTCATACCCTTTTTACGCACACCGAATTACTATGCAGGAAAATGAAAAAAGCGACCGCAAACGAGAAGAATTTGGAGACAATTTCTACTTTTCTACTCCCTTTTGTGGCCATGATATACCTCGGTATAGTCTTGAAAAAATACTCGTTGGAGGAATATGCTGATCTCGTTACAAACGAATACCTGTTGCTCGGTAAGTGTTATTTCACGTAGCTCAACTCAAGGTGTGCGTAATGCATGCATTCGAGCTTTTTTGATAGACAAGATGCACTAACGGAGGTTGCAGCCCACACGCATTTCCAGCTCCGGTCCTGATACATTTGCATTAGCTCACACTGGCTTGTGGTCTCGCACACCTTTGCTCAGGTTTCAAAAACGTGGAGGCCCTACGACGGCACCTTGTGGACAACTTGATCGGCTCCTGTGTCTGGGGTCTGACATTTATGTACATTCGTAAAATGGCGAACCCGGAGCTTCGGCAAACAGCCTGGAAGAACACTCAGGTAAGTTATAAGAGGTGGCGAGATTGCGGGCAATGGAGGAGGAGTGCAATGAGGGAGGCGTGGAAGGGAAGAACACCTGACGTTTCGCAACACACACGCTCCACGCGGACCTACGTGCGGACATTGACTGTGTACGTATACATTCTTGCGTCCTCACGCGCATTCATAATAGGACGGTTACTTCGCCACTATCACGACTTTTGTCACGGGGCTGCTCAAAGCCGCTTGCAACAATTTCGCAAACAGGCCATGAACGACGTGAGGGACACAACAGACGTGTGGCGGAAGCCATGATGAACGGATCGAAGTTAAAGTTCAAAAAAATCAGATTGCTCGAAGGTTTTGTAAGTGATTGCTCGCGCATTTTTTGGAAATGATCCTTCTTTTTCTTCAGGCATCTGTCACCCGGTTTTATATACAGTCTTAATTAGCTTCCGCGCGTGGGTCGGCCACGTCTATTGGAGGACTTCCCTTAGAACCAGCCGTATTGGTACATTTTTTTCCAAAGTGTTCGACTCGGCGCAATTGTCAGATCCGTCGCTGGCAAACTTTATTTTGAGAATCCACCTACACTCAGTCCCAGCATCTCGCATGCCATCGGCCCATCGCGGCACGGGCAGGAGCTTGTCGTTTCCTCTTGGCGATGGCCTCTTTGCCCCGGACGCCGTGGTTCAATATCTTCACTGCACTGTACTACACAAGTTCATCGCGTGTACCTCAACTACACTACAGAATTACTATGGAGCGCGTGTTGAAGCAGAAAGTGCGCAAAATGGTGGAGTGCCGTACTGACACGCCGGCCATGCTTGAGGCCTTGCAGGCTATCGCCGCCTTTTATGGGCAGCGGGAGGGGGGAAACACTGCCGAGGCCCGCAAATCCCTCCGTCAAGACTTGGAAAAGCAAAACATGGTGTTGTGTGATGATTTCTTGAGACTCTTCGAAGTCCTCAAGGAACGCTTGGCTGCTTTGGATGCGCACACCGCCAGATTGGAAGACCACTGCCACGGCATCCATGCACGAATTGAGACAGCGGAGGAAAGCATGAGCGCCTTCTTAGCCAAGACACGAGTCTTACAAAAACAGCAAGTCGAGTGTGAGAGCAAAGCAGTACAGCTTCAGGATTTTCTGGACAACTTTACGTTGTCGGACGCTGAAATTGCGGCGTTGCGATATGAAGCTGTAGAAAAAGTGCTGCCTGACGGGCATCGTCCATTTTTTGCTGCACTGGCACGCGCGCAAGAGATCCGGGGGGAATGTGGAGCATTGGTGGGTTCTTCACGACAAAACCTGGGATTTGAGATGCTGGAAGAACTGTCTGAGCATCAAGAAACAGCATTCAGGCGCTTGCACTCTTACATCTTGCAGCGTTGCGCGGGATTGGAGCGAGATGACCCTCAGGAGGAGGTGGAGGAAAACGATGTGGCCTTGGGGTTGGGACTGCGGACGATACGGGACCGGCCCGCACTATTTGTTCACTGCCAGGAGTGTGTGTTGCAACGCCGCAAGGACGTGGTGCGACGCCGCTTCCTGCAAGCCCTGTCTGGTAGGGATGAGGGGGCGGAGGATGGCGACGTCAGGGAGGAGAAAGGCAAAAGGAGCATGAGTGGCAGCGGGCAGCGGCCAATCGACATGCATTCGCATGACCCTGTCCGCTACTTAAGCGATATACTAGCCTGGCTCCATCAAGCGGTGGCCTCAGAGCGAGAGTTTTTGACCAATCTGTTCAGGCCGGAGGCGCCCGGGGGGTCGGGGGGGCAGGGAGAGCGGCCGTTGCCGGGCGAGGGCGTGCCGACTGATGGTCAGGAAAGTGGCACCCTCGAGGATCACAATCAGGAGCTGTCCCAGGCGGCGATGCTGGGGGGAATCATGGAGGGTGTGGTCGCCCTGCTCAAAGCCCGCATCCTCCAGCTCTTGGAGCCCGCCGACTCGTACGGCGTCACAAACCGGGAGAGCAACGCCACCCGTTCCCAGATTTTCCTCCTCTTCCGGCTCCTCCATCTTCTGGCTTTCTACGACGTCACTTTTCAGAAGCTCGGGCTGACTGCAGACGCCTCCGCGCTGGGCAAGAGCATGCGGGAGACCCGCGTAGAATGCCAGCGTCGATTCGAGGGGCGCCTCGAGGCCTGGGGAAGCCAGAGCTTGATGTCCGTGCCCGCTTGTCCGATCGATCTATCTCCCGCCCAAGTCATGGGGGAGTTGGGGCAGTCATTGGCAGAAATCGTCGCTGTGCACGAAGCTTCCCTCGTCCCGCCCGGGGCCCTCGGGTACGCCCTCGACGAGGTCTTGACCGCGCTCATCGAGCCCGCCTTGCGCGCCTGTCGCTCTGGGGCGGAGGGCCTCGGCCCATCCGATGTGGCCCTCTACATGATCAACAACGCAGCGATTCTCTCTGCTAGCCTGACCAGTGGCAGCGACCCTCCCTCCCCAGCGGTCACGGCGTGGGTGGAAAAATTGCGTGAAGAGATGGAAACCTGGCTCGGACTCGTAGTCAGGTACGAATCGGAGACCGTGCTGGAACGCACGGGCCTGGGACCTCTTCTGGACCGGGCGCAGGCGGTGTCGGCGTCCTCCTCGGGGACCCTGTCGGCGACGGCGGGCCTAGACAGCGAGAGCGTGACGAGGACCATGGAGGCCTTCTATCGAGGCCTCTTCACGCTCCCGCAGTTCGAGCGCCTGCAACAGCCTGCCCTTCGAGCACGGGCGCGGCAGCAAACATCCGCGATCATAGCGCAGCGGCACGAGAAGGCTCACGCCCTCTTTCGGCGGGCTGAGAGCGGCTACCCTGACCACGAAACCTTCCTGGCGCATACGCCCGAGCAGGTGAAGATATTGCTCGACTGCGACGACTGAGGGGGGTGGGCGTAGGGGGATGTGGTCGGTGGGATGGGATCAGAGGGCAGGGAGGGGCGAAGGAGGGGGAACGGAGGACTCGAGAGGGGGAGGGTGCTCAACGTATGCTATGGTACTTGGTACTTTAAAGTTGCTACCGAACTTGATTTCTCTGTGAGCCTCCTCCCGGGCGTCACCTCAACAAAGGGACCATTTTACTCCCACCCCCAAAGAACTCCGCCGCCCCGACGTAAACATCGGCGTGGGCATTGATGATGTCCGCGTACGGCCCTGAGGAGGGATCGCTGTCAGAGGGATAGCCCCCCCCTGCCGTCACCACCAGTTTGCTGCCGTAGGCTTCCACGAACTGGAACAGACGCAGGTTGCGCCGTTGGAGGCCTGCGCGCGTGAGGGCCAGCTTCCCGAGCCTGTCACTGGCGTGGATGTCCACGCCCGCCTGGAAGAAGACGAGGTCGGGAGCCTGCGCTTCGAAGACCAAGGGCAGATACCGCTCCAACAGGGACAGGTAGCCTGCGTCCCCGGTCCCGGGCTTCACTTCCACGTCCAGGTCGGACGCTTGCTTTTCAGAGAAGTAGTTTGCGTCACAATGCATGGAGAAGGTGAAGACTCGGCTGTCGTCTTGGAAGAGGACCGCGTTGCCGTTTCCCTGGTGGGTGTCGAGATCCACGATCAAGATCTTTCGAACTTTGTCCGGATAGTCGCGTAGGGCGACATTGGCAGCCACAGCAATGTCGCTAAAGATGCAGAAACCCTCCATGCGCGCCTGAAATGCGTGATGAGTGCCCCCCGCCAGGTGCGCGCCGACTGGTAAATCGCTTTGAAGGACTGCGTGAGTAGCAGCCACTGTGCCCCCCACCGACGATAAGGTACGGTTCACGTGCTGCTCGTTCCAATCAAATCCTGACTCCCGTTTTTCCTGCGCTGTCACATTGCCCACGAGGTAGCGCTGGATGTAAGATCGATCGTGGGTGGTTTCTAAGTCCCGGACGGTAGATAAGGGAGAAGGATGGAATCCGACGCCCGGCAAGGAGAAGAGGCGTTGTTGCGCCTGTCTACGGAACGCCGCGTACTTTTCCATCGGGAAACGGTGTCCTTCGGGCATTTTGACGTGGAATATATCGTTATAAAAAAAATATAAAGGGTCTTTCACGCCCCTCTGGTCTCCTCCCTGCGCTGTATTTGAAGTTACTACTACAGACGAAAATCGCCTCGTCACCTTTAAAGCGGGTCTTAGACTCCTGACACCAGCCCCAATAAAAACTAGACATGCAATCATCATGGCTGCCTCCTTGCGCATCTGATCTTTTCGTCGCTTTCCTGCTTGTACGTTTGTTTGTGGAGTCAGTAACGCGGTCGCTTGACATATGCTCGACCCTCCCCCCCCTCGGCGTGTGATGACTCTTTCGATCACGGTCAGGCCGTATGTGTCTTTTGTATGTCCAATGCATTGCTCACACGGTTAAATTGGACATCGACCTGACTCAAAGGTGTAGTCGTTCTGGACCCAGAGCGAACCAATGTCATTGTGGCCGGGGTCTTTGTTCTCCCCTGCTAGGCAGTCTCGCCGGAATACTTTTTCGAGTTTAAGTACTACCTCCTGGTCAAGCCGCCTCCCCCGGAGGCCGCAGAGACTCAGCCTCACATTCCTTGCACTTCCTCCTCAGCAGGCCCACACTATGGACGGTCAGGGCAACGAAAAGCTGGTTTCCGAAGCCACGTCGACCACAGGTCAAGTTTCGCCCCCCGCCGCTTGCTTAAGCTGCGAGACCTACCTGCACGAGGACGGCCGGACGCGGGTCTCCTCCTCCAACCTTATTCTATTCCATGTCTGCAAGCTCCGGACTGGGACAAAGAAGGAAAAAGCTGATGCCTGCATCCACCTTGGGAAGTACGCGGCGGCCTCAAACGACCTAAGAAGCCAGGTTCTGGCGGCCGGGGGCCTGGCCTCTCTAATTCAGGCTTGGCCGGACGCCCAGTTCGCTTCGGCAAAGGCCATCGCGCATGCCATACTGGGAGTTGACGATGCTTGGGTCTTGCTGCAATTCTCCCGGGGCATACTAGACGCGCTCAGGCTTTTGTTAGTCACCAGCAAGGAGGCCCGCCGGCTCAAGCAGCAGAGGCGGCAGCAACAGAAGGAAAGGCTGGGGCAGCGCGAAGATCAAGAAGGAGAAGAGGAGAAGAGGATGCCGGCGCCAAGCTCAGCGTCGCAGGCTGTGGAAGACCTGATGGCGGACGAGATGACCCCCTGCCACTACCGGCACCTGGTCGCGCGGGTCCTCGCCCACATGATCGTCATCATCAAGCAGGAGTGGCGCCAGGCCTCAGGGGATGCCCCGCCCACCTCGGAGCGGTTCCTGGCCTGGACGCGGAGCAAGACCAAGTCCTCTTCCACCATCACGGGGTCCCTGGAGAGGGTGGTGGAGCTGGCAATGATGCTCGCCGAAGACGACTGCGGAAAAATCCCCCCCCCCCTCGACAGTCGGCCTCGCCCCGGCCCCGACCCCGCCACCCCGTCCCGGGCCCCCGCCGCCTCGGCCCAGGCGTCAGCTCCGGCCCACCAGGACGGCCTCCAGCCCGTGGCCCCCTCCGAGCCCAGTCCCCGCCGAATCAACCCTTCCGACCAGGACGCCACCATCCTCACCGCCTTCTCCCTCGCCCAGACCGCCCACGTCGAAGCCAGTCGCGTCCTCCTCGTGAACCGGGGGCTGCTCCCCATCTTAGAGGAGTGGCTCACCTCGCGCATCAAGGACCTGGAGCGACAGGCCGTCAGCATTGTCGCCTCCCTCTGTCAGCGCTCCGGCCAGGCCCTGGATGTCTACACCCGCGGCTTCATCGACGCCAAGATCCTCGCCTCCGGCATCCTCCCCCACCTGCTGCCCCTGGCCTCCTCCAACGAGCCCGAGATCCGCGGCCACGTGGCGGAGGCCCTAGCGGACCTGTCCAAGCAGACCCAGAACCGGGAGAGCCTTGTCAAGACGGGCGGGATCAGCTCCCTGGTGCTCTTGCTGGGCGACGCCGCCGGCGACCTGATCGCCCAGGCCGAGGTGGCAGAGCACGCTTTGATAGCCCTGAACAACCTGGCCATGGACCATCAGGAAGGGGGCGAAGGGGCGGGGAAGCTGGGGAAGGGCCTGGGGCGGTCTGGCGCCGGCGTCGCTCTCGGCGGGAGTGGCGGGAGTGGGTGTGGGGGCCTCTCGGGGGGGGGGGGGGTGGCAGCGAGAGCAGTCCATGCCTGCTTATCGCCAAGGAGGGGGGCATCGAGCCCCTGGTGACGCTGATGCGGTGCGGAGGTCTGAGTCGCGACGCCACGCCCGAGCAGCACCTCCGGCTTCGGTCCTCCACCATCAGCCTGGCGGCCATCCTGAGCCAGCATCCCGCCTGCCGGGTAGCTTTTTTCCAGACGCCCCACCTGGTGGACACGCTGCTTGCCGTGGGGATCAACTCCCTCAGGGAAGTGGAGCGGGGGAGCAGTCATCGGAACCTTCGCATGCGCAGCCCTTCAACAGGGTGGCGGGTGGCGACCTCGCCCCCAACCGCCCAGGAGGAGGAGGAGAAGGCGGCATCCCTGCGCGCCACCACGGTGGAGGCCGTGCATGTGGCCTTCACTCTCGCGAACCTGGCTGCGGTTGGGAATAGTTTCCACGAACGTGAGTTGGTGGAGTCGGGCGCGGCACCGGTGTTGGTGCGAATGTGCAAGTGCCCTATTCCGGAGGTGGTGGAGCAGGCGGTGCGCGGCCTAGCCCAGCTCTGCCGACCCCTGATCAGGGGGTTCGTGGCCGTGGAGGACGATGACTTCGCCGAGAGGGGAAACGAGGACGTTGGGGAGGGGCGGCGGGGGCCGGGGGGCGCACGGTCGCGGGGAGTTTGGGGAAAAGGTCGGCCGCTGCGGACGGTGGAGGACACGCAGGATGAGCAGTTGCGCCTGCTTTGGTCGAACGAGACGTTGCAGACCATGCTGTCGCTGGTACTGGGGCCGGGGAGCAGCCAAGACGGGGGTCGAGGGCGGGATGGGGGGGCCAGGGCGGAGAGCATCGACGGCAGCGGCAACGCCGGGATCCAGGCTGCCGTGCGACTGGAGGCAGTGCGCGCGCTGGCGACCTTGGCGAGGGTGGCGGACTTCTCCTTCCGGATCGTGAGGCCGCAGGGGGGCGTCCTGAAGGAGCTTTTGAAGCTGGCTGTGGACCCGTCCGCGCTCTCGGGCGGGGACGGGGAGCTGCGGATGCTGGCGGAGGAGGCTTTGGTCAACCTGGGCTTCGAAGGGGGTTCCAAGGCGCTGGAGCTGTGCGGGAACGACCGCGGGCTGCTTTTGGACTGGTGGGTCATGGAACGCAACCTGGAGGACCAGCGGGCCGCGAACGAGGAACTGAGCTTCGCAGTGGAAGCGATGATGGCCCTCGACGACGGGAGGCGGGAAGGCGGGGGCGCGTCCAACGTGACCACGGCCGGCATGGGGGGGGCGGTGACCTTTGCGGAGCCGCTGCACCAGCAGCATCGCCATCCCCAGAGCGAAGCGCACGGAGATCGTCGCACAGCGCACTTGTCACCCTCCTTGCTCACGCGCGCCGGGACCCAGGCCTCGCCCCTCACAGAGGACGGCGCTGGCATGGAGAGGGCGGGCGCCGGCGGTGGGGCGGGGGGTCTCGGGGGGCTGATCAAGGAGGTGGCGAATCTGCGGCTCCGAGACCTACTCCTCATGTGCCTGACCCCGGCGGCTGTGGTGTCGGGCACCTTGTCGGGGGTCCGCGGGGCCAAGAGCAGTGGGGCTGGGGCGGAGACACGGGGCAGCAGGGAGGACACGGCCGAGAGCGGGAGCCACCCGAGCCCCTGCTCTGCTGGCCGCCAGCTCTCGTCTTCTCCCCCCTTCATAGGCCGGGAGGGAAGCAGTCCTCCCTGCGAGTCGAGGGACGAAGGCAACTTGGCGTCCTCTCCCTTGGCCCCCTCCATCCCTGTCGCCCTGCAGCCTCCACAGTTTCGAGGCGCCTCCTCTTTCGGCGAGTTCATTAGCGGTGTGACGGGAGGAGCAGGGCGCGACGGGAGCAGTGCCAGCTCAGGCGGCCGCAGGGAGACCTTGCTCAGTTGCCTCCTCAACCCGCGCCGACAGGCCTCGGCAGAGGACGGGGGCAAGGAGCAAGACGGTCGATTCGCCCGGGACCCGTGGCCCTCCCTGGGGGCCCCTTTGGCCTTGCCGGAGGTGGGGAGCCTGAGCTTCAATCTGCAGCTCCTCATGGACCGGTTCTTTCCCTCGCCCCTCACGCAGTACGCAGTGCTGCCTCTGACAGCGCTGGGACTGACCGCGGGTCGGGGTCGCAAAGCCGGCTTGGAGTTCGTCAGGGTGGACGGGCGGGGGGGGGGTGGGCGGGGGGGGGAGGCAGCCTTCGGCCTCGGGATGGTCCGGCGGACTCTGGAGTGGAGGCGCGGGGACTTTCGAGACAGTGCAGCCTCCGACCTGGCGGGCCTTGGATATGCCGAGCCGCGCCTATTTTTCCTTCCGGCGGGAAGGGCGGGTGCTTTCGAAGCTTCTGAAAAAGCACGGGAGCCAGGCCGACTTCTGGTCTCTCTCTTTCTACAACTCCAGCTTCCAAGGCGAGTTCTCTCAGGCCTTCCTCGAACGCCTCCACGTCCTCCCCAAGGTCAAGTCCCTCGTCTTTCAAGCCTCCCGCCCTGAGCAAGGGAGCGCGGGCACCAGCCTGGCCTACCTGGTGGGCGGGGTGCCAAGCTGGGTCAGGCACGTCACCTTCGAGCGGGTCTTGAACCGGGACTCTCTGGTCATCCTCTCCCACATATTGGCGACCAAGAGCCTGCACGCGGCCTCTATGGCCGCCATGTCGTCGGCCGCCTCCTCCTCGGGGGGGGCGGGGAAAGGGGGCGGGATTGTGAGCGGGACTCAGCAGCCTCCGGGCCTGGCCCTTCAGGGTCTGGCTATTCGGCATCACGCCCACCTCCGCCCTGAGGATTTTTCTCCCCTCTTTGCCTTCTTGCGCAAAGAGGGAGGCGTGCCTGCCCCCTCTCGATGACGACAGTCGCCCCG
>NW_005803816.1:0-2637 GCF_000240725.1 Microchloropsis gaditana
CTCTGTCTACCTCCGCCCCCCCCCCTCGCTCTCCCCCACCTCCAAGGCAAGGACCCGCAGTGTTCCCGTCGTCGCGTAGGCCAGAAAGCGGCCGTCGGGGGAGAGCGACGACGACACGATCAGCTGCCCCTTGACCGCTTGGATTTCAAGTAGGGGAGATGGCTCGTGTTGTAGGCACAGTGCCGTCTCCTCCTGAAACCCTCCCAGGCCCCAGAGTTGGAGCTTTCGGCTGTGCTGCATCATGAGAAGGCGGCGCCCACGGGCAGAGGCCACGCTCGCCACGGGGTAGTAAGGGTAGGGGGCAATGTACCGGGGCCGGTTGTGCGCGAAACTGGCGACCGAGTACGTGCAAAGCTTGGTGTCCACCCCCCCCGAGACCAGGAGAGAGGACCGGCGCCCCTCGCCTCCCCTCCCCCCCGACCTCTCGACCACCGCCAGGGCGCGAAGGTCGTGGCTGTGGGCCCGGTTAGAGGCGGCCAGGACCCAGGCTTCGTCCTCTGGCGCCCCTGGAGGCTCTCGGGCCCCGGCCTGGGAAGGACGCCTGAGGCAGACCAGCTTACTGTCCACGCCCGAGGCGAAGACAGTGTCGCCGGCCGCGCTCGCCGCCAGGGCCAGCACGTCGGCCTCGTGGACCCAGAACGACTGCTTGAGCGCGCCCATAGCCCCGTCCCAGAAATGGACGGCGCCCAGCGAGTCCCCGCTGACGAGGGTCCCGTCGGAAAGTGCCAGCAGGGACCAGACCAGGGGCGGGTGCGCACTGTTCTTGGCCTCCACCGTCATCCGGTACGCGCTGTGGCCTGTCCGGGCATCCAGGTGGCGAATCGTCCCGTCCACAGCGCCAACAAAGAGGCTGGGGGAGTCCCTGGGAGACGGCGGGGCTTGCCAGGCCATGGAGAGGATCCGAGAGTTCACGGTCGGCAAGGCCCGGCTGAACTCGAAGCCCTGATCCGCGGTACTGAACAGCTTGACCGAGCCGTCTTCACAGCCAACGGCCAGGAGGTCACGGTGAGGGTCCGCCGCCAGGCACCAGACGGGGCCGCCGTAGGAGTCCTGCCGGCGCCGCACCCGCAGGCCTGGCACGTCGATCTCGAATACCGACGTATCCAAGCTCCCGACGAAAAGGCGCCCCTGGGATTCAGAGACCTGCCGCGACCATGTCATGCTGCGAATGAGCCCGTTTCCTCCAGGTACGGGCACAACACCTGCCACTCGAAACTTTTCATCGACCAGGCGAATTTCAACTTCCCCGCTTTCCCGGGCCACAGCAAGCATCCGTCCTGATGCGCACGCGGCCATGCATACGATAGCGCGAGGCTCCCAGTCGAGAAAGCGGCACCTATGAATATACAATAGATGCTGATCCCTCCTTTTCGCCATTAGCTGCCTTCCTTCGATATCCTCCTCCTCGCCTCTCGGCGTCATCGCAGCTCGACCCGCCGTGCCTTCCTGACCTGCTGCGGGATGAAATGACAACCCTCCAGCCCCTACGGCTGCTGCAATCGCACCGTCCGCCTTTTTATCGGGTGTTTCAGGCGGATTATGGAGCGCCGAAACCATCTATCTCATAAACGTAAGAAACATGGGAAAAATGAAGGACAGGCGTTAAACGTGTTGGAAGATACTAGTGACCGGCCCTCTTTAGTAAGGGCTCGACCAAATCATCTCGTTCAGACCTATCCTTGACGGCTCAACGGTATAGTTCAGAATCATCAGCACCACACCAATGCGTCACCCGTACCAGAGCTGGGATATCCCGGTAATTCCAGGGACGTAAGTATATGGGCAAGGGAATGGAGGAGGCTGGAGACACTCGCCTTGTTCTTGCTTCGCGGGAGAGAGGATGTCACTTTCTTAGGAACGATACAAAAGCCAATTTCGGTTGGTAATGGATTGCCCTCGCGGAGAGGTTGTTATACACCAACGCGGTTGTTATGTGGTGGGTGCGCGCTACAGCTTTAAGTATGCGTCTACTTCGGCAGGGATATCTCGAGCATCCCGGGCCCGACGAGTCGTCCCGCATCCAAGCACTTTCTGTGACGATGATGATCGGGCGGAGCAAGCACCATGCTTTTCTCTCTCATCTTCACGTGTTGTCATGAATATCATCCTTATGCCAGAACAGGGCTTACAGGTCCATGCGCGTGTTGCGTGGCGGTGCACTCTCGGAAAAGCCACATTGGGGGTAAGGGATGAGGTCTCCACCCTGCCACCTGCTGACCGTCTACGTCTATTGGGAGACTTTGACGGTATCACGATGCCATCTTACAATCCTTGACCTGATTGGTATCTTTTCAATTATTAACAGACATAATTTGACGATCAGGATTGCTGGCAGCGAAACATGAACGGGCCCCCGTATTTTGGTCCGCCGCGTGGCATGTGAGTCCTTGGGGGGGTGGCAGCGTGTTAGGGTTTCCATGTCCCTTCACTTACGCGTACGCCCCTCACGTTGTGCATGGGCTGCCTCTGGTGTGCTGTGAAATCATTCTGCCTCGTCAAAGCGTGCCATGGACCAACTTGTGTCCCGGTGGACTTCCGCCTGCACACCCGCCTGACATCGTGATGTTCCCGACACCTCCCCCTCATCGAAAAATCCTTTTCGAGCAGGTTCAGCTCGCATTTACATATTTAATTCTC
>NW_005803816.1:5773-54052 GCF_000240725.1 Microchloropsis gaditana
GTGTAGATCATGGAATTTCCACTCTTGGCTCGGAGCAAAAGCTCGGGCCCTTTCGACAAGGGCAGATGCCCGGAGTCACCCACACGATATGCGCCCACATGGTAACGTTTTGCAGCCAGCATCACCTCACGGGTACCAACTCTGACAAGTGCGAGCGCTTTCACAGGCGAGGAAGACACTTCTTTTGGCATTTCAAGGCGTTCTTGTATTACCGTCGTGGGTCGGCCCCGCCGCCAGTTCAGCTCTGCCTCGGCATGCTGCAAAAAAATGGAGCGGAAGCAATTTCTTTCCATCGCATTTTTGTATGCACGCGAGGACGGTAGACAGGAAACATATTCCTCGGTCGGTTCGTTTCTCACTACACTTCTTTTGAGGGGATAAAGCCTCGAGCCATAGGCAGGAGAGAAGGCGCTCACACTGGCAGGCGATAGCAGCAGCGCTGGCCACCTCCTCGCGCACAAAGTGAACCAATACTGTGAAGTCAACACATACAAAAGCACGTCCTTGGATGTGTTCGAAAAGGACAACAAGTCTCTCACCAGCAAAAAGGCATACAAATGACCGCTCAAGTGCTGGTCAAGCCGCAAGAAAGAATGGGTGGTGGTGGAGTCATGCATCGGGGCTCCGGATTGGGTACCGGTATTCCTGATGGCTTGGTCAGTAAAATTGAGGGTCATCGCGAAGGCGCCGAGGACAGAGCGTCCACTAGGAACCGTGTGGCATCTATTAAAAGTGTGGGACATAAACATAGTGTTAAGCCAGACCGAAATACATTAATTTGTAAGGCACGATGCCATCATCTATTTATTGCCGTTGGGAACGGGGGAGTTAATGATATCTAAAACCCGCACATTTTCGATATTGACAACACCGTCTTGAGTCCACAAAAATATGAACGAGGGGTGTAGATAAATAGTAAAATAAATAGTGTGTAAGCTATCCAAGGCATGAAAGGGGCGTTTCTTTTGCAATTGACTGCAAAAAGGACTCGAGATTGAAATTCCGAATGCTTCGCGGGCACCCCCCCGGGCCGGATAATAAGAATTGGGGCCGGGGGGGCGGTATTTGGCGGGGAAATTTATGGCACCGTTTTCGATGCGCATACCACCCACGACAAGATGGTTGACAGTGGAGAATCCATGTTTCATGACCAGTAGCAAAACTTGTGACGTCTATTTTCAACCCGTGTACTACCTTATTCCCGTCCTGCGGGAGGATGCACAGTCTAGCCTGGAAGCAGGCAATGAACGAGGATCTCCGAATTGTATAATCCCGCTGAAAAGCAACCCGGACATGGGAGAGAGGGAACGAAGTATGAACGCAGGTTACTTCATGGTGAATGACTTGATACTTTTAAATGCTTTCTGGGTGTATTTCTGCCCCCCCGCCACGCAAGGTTCACAGCTTTTTGAGGGCGTCCTCTTGCCCTGGAAACACCTGTAACTTTACATACTACTTTGCTGATCATACTTTCCTAAGCGTCTGCCAAATATCAACTTAAGTACCATATCGGTGTCGATGTAGTACATCTGGAAGTTTGCTAACGATTTTGATCCATGGTTCTTCAACCAACAACAGCTCATCAGGGCCTAGGGCCTCCACTGCCACAACGCCTTGGTACCCCAAGTGCATTTTGAAATTCCACGAATCGTTCCCATCATCTTCCTTCACCATTTTCCCGTTCAACTGCTCGGAAACATCGCTGCCTGGAGGAAGCGAGCGCTCCTCTGCCTCCTGCACAAGGCTATCACCACGACTCCTGCGCCGTCCGTGCGTGCCCCCCATGTCGTTGTCTTCAATAGCCTGGATCACCTTGTTTGAGGACACTTGCGCAATTTCGGCCTCCCCTCTTTGCTTCTTCTGCTTCCTAGTCGGTAGCCACTCGTGTTGTCGCTTGCGGGTGCTCGCCCTCTGGGCCAGGGCGGCAGGGTGGCTGGCCGGTAGGATCTGGACGAGTTGGCCAGGAGGTCGGCCCAGGTCCACGTAGCAGACGAAGCCGAAGCCGTACAGGACCACCGCCTGGGGCGAGTCCGGGTTGAAACAGACGCCTACGATGCAGTCATGCCGATCCAAAAGCTCCCGGGGAAGGCGGTGGCCCATGTCCTGAGACCAGTCCGTGAGCCTTTGCCCGGCGGCGTCGAAGACGTAGAATCGGTTTGACACGCAGGCGACCACCAGGATGTCCGTCTCAGGATGGAAGGCCAGCGCCGTCGGGGCCGAGTCCAGTCGAGGGAGTCGCCAGGTCAAAGAAAGGGAGCCCGTGTCCTCCCCGCTGCTGCTCGCAGGGACTGCGTACAGCTCCACGTCCCCATTCCACCGCCCCACCGCTAGCAGCCGCCCGTCCTGGCTGCACGACAGCCGTACCACCCCCTGCCCCTCCTCGCTTTCTAATGACGTGTCTCGGATAGCCTCCTCCACCAGGCTTCCCTTCAAGCCCGCCCTCAGCACCCGTCCTCCACCTGTGCCCACCACCAAGCTTCTCGAGTCGGGGGAAAAGCACAAGGCCTTGACGTCTTTCTCCCCGCCCCTCCCTGCCAAGGCAGGTAGCTTATTTCGACGCAAGAGAACACGGGGCCGGGCGTGTCCGTCACCCCCTCTGTCTACCTCCGCCCCCCCCCCCTCGCTCTCCCCCACCTCCAAGGCAAGGACCCGCAGTGTTCCCGTCGTCGCGTAGGCCAGAAAGCGGCCGTCGGGGGAGAGCGACGACGACACGATCAGCTGCCCCTTGACCGCTTGGATTTCAAGTAGGGGAGATGGCTCGTGTTGTAGGCACAGTGCCGTCTCCTCCTGAAACCCTCCCAGGCCCCAGAGTTGGAGCTTTCGGCTGTGCTGCATCATGAGAAGGCGGCGCCCACGGGCAGAGGCCACGCTCGCCACGGGGTAGTAAGGGTAGGGGGCAATGTACCGGGGCCGGTTGTGCGCGAAACTGGCGACCGAGTACGTGCAAAGCTTGGTGTCCACCCCCCCCGAGACCAGGAGAGAGGACCGGCGCCCCTCGCCTCCCCTCCCCCCCGACCTCTCGACCACCGCCAGGGCGCGAAGGTCGTGGCTGTGGGCCCGGTTAGAGGCGGCCAGGACCCAGGCTTCGTCCTCTGGCGCCCCTGGAGGCTCTCGGGCCCCGGCCTGGGAAGGACGCCTGAGGCAGACCAGCTTACTGTCCACGCCCGAGGCGAAGACAGTGTCGCCGGCCGCGCTCGCCGCCAGGGCCAGCACGTCGGCCTCGTGGACCCAGAACGACTGCTTGAGCGCGCCCATAGCCCCGTCCCAGAAATGGACGGCGCCCAGCGAGTCCCCGCTGACGAGGGTCCCGTCGGAAAGTGCCAGCAGGGACCAGACCAGGGGCGGGTGCGCACTGTTCTTGGCCTCCACCGTCATCCGGTACGCGCTGTGGCCTGTCCGGGCATCCAGGTGGCGAATCGTCCCGTCCACAGCGCCAACAAAGAGGCTGGGGGAGTCCCTGGGAGACGGCGGGGCTTGCCAGGCCATGGAGAGGATCCGAGAGTTCACGGTCGGCAAGGCCCGGCTGAACTCGAAGCCCTGATCCGCGGTACTGAACAGCTTGACCGAGCCGTCTTCACAGCCAACGGCCAGGAGGTCACGGTGAGGGTCCGCCGCCAGGCACCAGACGGGGCCGCCGTAGGAGTCCTGCCGGCGCCGCACCCGCAGGCCTGGCACGTCGATCTCGAATACCGACGTATCCAAGCTCCCGACGAAAAGGCGCCCCTGGGATTCAGAGACCTGCCGCGACCATGTCATGCTGCGAATGAGCCCGTTTCCTCCAGGTACGGGCACAACACCTGCCACTCGAAACTTTTCATCGACCAGGCGAATTTCAACTTCCCCGCTTTCCCGGGCCACAGCAAGCATCCGTCCTGATGCGCACGCGGCCATGCATACGATAGCGCGAGGCTCCCAGTCGAGAAAGCGGCACCTATGAATATACAATAGATGCTGATCCCTCCTTTTCGCCATTAGCTGCCTTCCTTCGATATCCTCCTCCTCGCCTCTCGGCGTCATCGCAGCTCGACCCGCCGTGCCTTCCTGACCTGCTGCGGGATGAAATGACAACCCTCCAGCCCCTACGGCTGCTGCAATCGCACCGTCCGCCTTTTTATCGGGTGTTTCAGGCGGATTATGGAGCGCCGAAACCATCTATCTCATAAACGTAAGAAACATGGGAAAAATGAAGGACAGGCGTTAAACGTGTTGGAAGATACTAGTGACCGGCCCTCTTTAGTAAGGGCTCGACCAAATCATCTCGTTCAGACCTATCCTTGACGGCTCAACGGTATAGTTCAGAATCATCAGCACCACACCAATGCGTCACCCGTACCAGAGCTGGGATATCCCGGTAATTCCAGGGACGTAAGTATATGGGCAAGGGAATGGAGGAGGCTGGAGACACTCGCCTTGTTCTTGCTTCGCGGGAGAGAGGATGTCACTTTCTTAGGAACGATACAAAAGCCAATTTCGGTTGGTAATGGATTGCCCTCGCGGAGAGGTTGTTATACACCAACGCGGTTGTTATGTGGTGGGTGCGCGCTACAGCTTTAAGTATGCGTCTACTTCGGCAGGGATATCTCGAGCATCCCGGGCCCGACGAGTCGTCCCGCATCCAAGCACTTTCTGTGACGATGATGATCGGGCGGAGCAAGCACCATGCTTTTCTCTCTCATCTTCACGTGTTGTCATGAATATCATCCTTATGCCAGAACAGGGCTTACAGGTCCATGCGCGTGTTGCGTGGCGGTGCACTCTCGGAAAAGCCACATTGGGGGTAAGGGATGAGGTCTCCACCCTGCCACCTGCTGACCGTCTACGTCTATTGGGAGACTTTGACGGTATCACGATGCCATCTTACAATCCTTGACCTGATTGGTATCTTTTCAATTATTAACAGACATAATTTGACGATCAGGATTGCTGGCAGCGAAACATGAACGGGCCCCCGTATTTTGGTCCGCCGCGTGGCATGTGAGTCCTTGGGGGGGTGGCAGCGTGTTAGGGTTTCCATGTCCCTTCACTTACGCGTACGCCCCTCACGTTGTGCATGGGCTGCCTCTGGTGTGCTGTGAAATCATTCTGCCTCGTCAAAGCGTGCCATGGACCAACTTGTGTCCCGGTGGACTTCCGCCTGCACACCCGCCTGACATCGTGATGTTCCCGACACCTCCCCCTCATCGAAAAATCCTTTTCGAGCAGGTTCAGCTCGCATTTACATATTTAATTCTCCATTATGGTACACTTTACTCTATACACAGGCACGGTGGCCCGCCTCCAATGAATCACCCACCTCCGATGATGATGGGTGGGCCCGGTGGCTTCCCCCCCCCCGGTTACGGCATGCTCCCCCCGCCACGCCCTGGCTTCGGCCCTCCCGGTAGCGCTCTTCTGCCCCCTCCAACGGTCATACAAGCCCCTATGGGAGGCCTTCCCCCCCTCCCTCCCCCGGTCATGGCCACCCCTGCAGTCCCGCTCCCCCCCGCCGAGGACCCGGCCAATTGGACCGAGCACGCGGGTCAAGACGGGAAGACATACTATCACAACCGTGTCACAAAAATCAGCACATACGATAAACCAGCTTGCCTAGAACCTCCCCGCAAGCCCGCGCCTGTGCCCCCGGGGCCCCCGCCCTCTCTCCCGCCGTGCAAGTGGAAGGAGTACACGACGCCGGAGGGGAAGACATATTACAGCGACGGCAAGGAGTCTCTGTGGGAGGAGCCGGCTGAGCTCAAGGCGCACAAGGCGGAGCAAGCGGCGCTGGACGCGGGGGAGGTAGAGGTGGTGGTTGGCTCGGCCGCCGCCTCCCTCCAGGCCCAGCAGAAGGCGGCGGTGGAGACGATCGAGATCTTGGACGACGGGGCCTCGGACGAGGAGGTCGGGAAGGCGGGCCGGGCGGGCACGAACGGGGTAGCGGCCGCCAAGAGTGGCTTGGCGGCAGTCGTCTTGAAGGCGGCTGTCAAGCCCGAGCCTCCCGACGAGAGGGATGGCCCCCCCAGCTTCGGCACTACCGAGGAGGCCGTCGCCGCCTTCAAGCAGATGCTCTACGACAAGGGCGTGAGCAGCACGGCCAAATGGGCCGACATTCCCAAGATGCTGAGCAAACAGCCCGTGTGGAGCGCCTTGAAGACGGGGGAGAAGAAGCAGGCGTTCGCAGAGTACCAGACCAAGCGGATGAAGGAGGAGAAGGAGGAGAAGCGGGCGCGGGCCCGGAGGGCACGGGACGGCTTTTTGAAGATGCTGGCGGAGTGCGTGCAGATCGACTCCCAGTCACGCTGGCAGGAGGCGGAGGAGCTGCTCAAGGAGGATCCCCGGTTCAAATCCTCGGAGCTGGCGCTGCACGACAAGGAGGACGTCTTCCACGACTTTGTCACCGAGTTGGCTAAGAAGGAGAAGGAGGAGAAGCGCCTGAACCAGAAGGCGTTCGCGGGCTTGCTTCGACGCTACGCGGGCTTGTCGCCCCCAGGGGAGGGGGAGGAGGGGGCGGCGGAATCAGGGGAGGAGGGGCCGGCGTTGAGGCGGGGTATGTCGTGGCGGGAGGCTCAGGCGGTCTTGGATGTAAGGGCGCGCGGGGAGGAGGAAGGTCGGTTGCGGGAGCTGGTGGAAGAGGTGGATCAGAAGCATGCCTTTGAAGACGTGCTGGAGGAGCTGGAGGTGGCCCACCGGGAGCAGAAGCGCTTGGAACGGGAAGAACGCCGGAAGTTGGAGGAAGGGCGTCGGCGGGCGTTTCGGGAGATGTTGGAGGGGCTGGCGGAGGACGGGGTGGTGGACATGAGGAGCCGATGGAAGCACTTGAAGCCCGTGATTGAGAAGGAGGACGCCTACAAGGTGATGATGGGACAGGGAGGCCTGACCGCCGCGGAGTTGTTCGAAAGGTTCGTGGACGATTTGAAAGGGAGGTACGCGGAGGACAAGCGCCGGCTGAGGGATTACTTACCGCGGGCGGGGGCGGAGGTGACCGCGGAGTGGGACCAGGAGACGTACGTGAATGCCATCCTGAAGGCCTTGGGAGGAAAGACGGAGGGGAAGGAGGAGCGGGAGAAGTCGGAGGAAGAGGAGGAGGAGGAGGATAGCGGGGCGGGGTCTAGGGGCTTGGAGAGTGGGAGGCGGACCTCGCGGCGCCTGCAGGAATTCAAAGAGATGTTTGCTCGTCGGCCCAAACACGTGGAGGCGGCTTTCGAGGAGCTGCACACGAGGGCAGTGGAGATGCGGGAAGAGGAGGCGCGACGGCGGGAGAAACGACGGTGCCGGTACCGGGACCTTCTGCTGGAATACTACTGGCGCTCGGACCACGTGGACGTGACGTGGGCGGAGGCGCAGGAGGACTTGGAGAGGCACTCTGCCTACAACGACTTGGAGCCGGAGGAGAGGAAGGCCTTGTTTGAGGAGCACATGGCCATGCTGCAGGCCAAGATGGAGAAGAAGAAGAAGAGCCAGAAGGAGCTTCTCCAATCCAAGGAGAGGGAAAGGGAGAGGGAGAAGGACATTGGGTCGGAGAAAGGGAAAGAGAGTAGTGGTGGCAAGGCGGCTCCGAAGAAGAAGCACGAGGAGAGCAGTGGCAGTGACAGCAGCAGTGAGAGCAGCAGCAGCAGTAGCTCCTCTTCTTCCTCCTCCTCTTCCTCGGACGATTCCTCCTCGAACCAGTCGGACTCGGAAGGCGAGGCTGGGCATGGCGGCAAGCTCAAGAGCGGTTCCCGAAGCGGCGGAGGAGCGAAAGGGAGGGGCCGGAGTGACAAGAAGGGAGCCGTGAAAGCGAGCAAGAAAGCAGGGAAGAAGGAGCCCAAGGAGAGGAGGAAGCGAAGACGCGGAGGGTCGGATGACGGAGAAGGACAGGATGGGAGGGGCACCAGGAAGAACCGAAGCCGGTCTAGGAGCCGTAGCCGTCAGAAGCCGGGTCGAAGCCGTTCCAGGTCGCGGTCGCGCAGTAGAAGCAACGATCGTGCTGGCAAGCGGAAAAAGAAGGCACGCGCCCGCAGTGGGAGTCGATCGGATTGAAAGATGCGTGTTTACGGGTGAACCAGTGTAGGAAAGCACACGTGCGGTGTCTCCACGCATGTAAGGGTTCATACTGGATCCATGCCGCAAAAGAAAATTGGAAGCTGCACCTCAGGCTTGAAAGTGTTCTCTTCTCTGAAGACTAACGTGATGCTTAATCTTTTCTTCCCGATCTGTGAGGACGGCAAAGATGTCTGGCTTTTGTCCGGCAATCTGATGCCAAACTCCTCCGTTAAATAATTTAAACGCTGAATACTCTTACAGAACTCTAAACCTCCATGAATCGGTATGGAAGGTTTCCCCCATTGTGTATGGGCCTTTCCCGCATTGGCTGCCAATCGGGCAATGTATGCAAGGCTCGATGGGCGCTTTTAAACGCAGACTTAATTGATCGTATCCTTGAAACATCTGTGACAAATCTTTTTCATGTCTAGAAGTGGCCGGGACGAGGGAATGTAAACAAAAGGCAGTCTTGGGTCAGCTTTTGTCGTGTCCGGGATCAAGGAGTCTCCGAGCCTGGCCTCCGTAATCCCTTGCACGCGCGCTTGCTAAGTGAAGTACGCCCCCAGACACACTTCCACGCCCTCCTGCGTGAAAATCTCGGGGCAGAAAGAACGGCTGCGAACTTCACGACCGTTTCCCTGTGGACTTGTCGAGCGTGGTTCGGGTGTCGCTTATTCATCCCCCTCTCTTTTGGAGAGAGCTGTCGCTCGCTGCTGCTGCCGCTCCATGTCTCCCAACCGCTCGAAGCGGGCGCTTGGTGGCTTGACCTCTCTGTATGCCCACTGCGCATGGCGTCGTGTCTCCTGAAACATACAAATACCTTGTACTGAATGTCATCAGTACAAACGTCGCGGGGTGACTATTCTGTCTACCGCTGAGCCCGGATGACACAGACCCTCAATCCTATCTTATCGCCTCACCCTTTCCTCTCCCTACCACTCACGTAATTAGGGCGTCCATACCCTTGAAGGTCCCCCTCTCCTTCCCTGCCGTGTAAACCAGGGGGAAAATTAGGAGAGTAGCCACGGGTGTGGCGAGCGAGGGGCATATCAAGGCTAAGTGACGTGCAATCCCGGGCATGAGATCGCTAATGAGACGCGGTCAAGGCAGAAGGCCAAGAGCAACTTTTTGGGTGTGGAAATATTTCCAAGCAGTGATATTTTTGTTGCTGGGACAGTTTTCAATCTCATCGTCAGTGTTAGGTGCGTAGTGCGGGGCTGAAAAGGAAGTGTACGCGGGAAGGATGGGGGCTGCTTCCGGTTGCCCTTTCGATCATTTTATCGTGTTTCACAATCCAGAAGACACTTTCATTTGAGTTCCGTGTGCATTCAACTCTGGCAACACCGGAAGAATGTGGAGTTTCCACCCTTCCGGACCTAGCTTCTCGTTAGTTAATCGTGCAGGGTGGGCACTTCAGCTACCTTTAATGCAACATGCCACCCCTCTCCACTCACCCGCATGTACACGCACGCACAATGAATGCAGATCCCAATGATAAGCTCTACAGTATGGCGAGTAGGGTGTTGTCGACAAGCGACAAAGGATGGCTGTTGACTCGGGCTTCTCAATCTGCCAATGCGATAGCTCGTGATGCCTCATCCCTGTTGCGACGTCGGGGAGGCGCGTGGAATTTTATAAGAAGAGAAAGGATCGGACCGGCCAAAGTTTTGGCCAAAATCACTCCTATGAAGAAAGACGTGGTCAAGGAAAGCGCGAGCATGGCCGCAGGCAAAGACAAAAAAAACAGGGCGACGTTGCTGACCTGTAAGGAGGCTCCCAAATTCTTCGCCTTGAGCCTGATGATGTTTTGCATCATCTACGTTTTTACTATGACCCGCGATACAAAGGACACTCTTATCGTTTCCTATTGTGGCGCGGAGGCCATTGCCTTCCTGAAGGTGTATGGGGTTGTCCCGGCGGCAATGGCCTTTATGGTGGGTTACTCAGCTGCCGCCAACTATCTCTCCAAACGCGCCCTTTTCTACGTGACCATCATCCCTTTCTTCGCCTTCTACGCCCTTTTCGCATATGTCCTCTACCCCAACCGTCATAACCTTCACCTAGAGCAGTTCGCACCCTCCCCCGGGGCCAATCTACCTTACGTGCGGAACTTGTTCAGGTACTGGATCTTCTCCCTATACTATATTACCTCGGAACTGTGGGGCTCGGCTGGTGTGCCGCTGCTCTTCTGGCAGTGCGCCAACGACGTGACGCCCATCGACCAGGCCAAGCGCTTCTATCCTCTCTTCGCCGTGCTCGGGAACATGGCCCCCATCGTCTCCGGGCAGACCACCGCCTTTGTCAGCAAGTGGATCAAACGCTTGCATCCTCACGACGAGCACTTGGCGTTCGAAAACACGTTGAAGGTGCTGACAACCTTCATGATGGCCGCGGGAGGGATCGTGATGTCTTTATATTGGTACGTGATGGACGTCTCTACCACTCAGGCTACTCAGAGGCAGGCCCTCCTGTCAAAAGCCGCGTTGAGAAAACAAGCGGCCGCTGCAAAGATGGCCAAAAAGAGCAAGCCCGGACTGCTGGAAAGCATGCGCATTCTCTCCAAGTCTCGATGGCTGGAGTGCATCGCTGTCATGGTGGTTTCTTATGGCCTGACCATGGAATTTACGGAGATAATCTGGAAGGCTACCGTGAAGATGGCGTACCCGCACAAGCAGGATTACATGGAATTTATGGGGAATTACTCGACGGTGGTGGGTGTCATGACCGTGCTCATGCTTTTGCTTGGCAGCAACACGATCAAAATCCTGGGCTGGCGCGTGGGGGCGATGGCGACGCCTGTCCTGATGGCCACCCTGGCAGCACCTTTCTTCGCCTACATATCATTCGGAGATATGCGGGGCTCCCGGCAAGCATTGATGACGGCTCTGGCGATCGGGACAGTGCAAAACATTCTGAGCAAGGCCACAAAATACGCCTTCTTCGACCCGACGAAGGAGATGGCCTACATTCCGTTGGACGAGGAAGCGAAAGTCAAGGGCAAAGCGGCCATCGATGTCTTGGGGGCGCGACTGGGCAAGTCGGGGGGGGCACTGGGGCAGCAAGCTTTGGTGCTGGCCTTCGGGGGTATCATGCAAGGCGCGCCTGTGCTAGCGGGCCTCTTTTACCTGGTCATCATTGGATGGTTGTCGTCCGTGAACAAGCTCGCGCATTTGTTTCACGAGAATGAGAAGAAGACCGCGGCATCTTCCACGCAAACGGCAGCAAATGGACATCATTGAAAGAGAAGGAAAATGTCATTTACTTGCGAATGCGAGGAGAAAGTGTTGCAGTTGGAAACCACTGATCTAAAAGCACGAGTGGTCGGATAGGATTTGTACATGGATTGAGGGCCGGGATGGGGAAAGAAATGTGGACACAAGACAACGGATTTTGAGAGACTAGATAGGTTTTTTTGATGCATACTGCTGCAGTTTTTTTATTAAGTATGCCGAAGAAGCAGTCTGCTAACATCCACGGCAGCCATGGCAGCGACAGCGTTTTGCAACAGCACTTCGCGAAAGCGATGTTGACACTTTTGCTTCCTTTCAGGAACAATCCATAGTCGTCTCCTTTTTGGAAACTTCCTGTACTACTAATGATCTGACACACAGCTATTCTTGACATATCAAAGGCGCCGAAAGAAGAGAGCAAGTGTGCAGCATCTGCATGCACGCCCATTCCATGCTTTCGTTAGAGAAGAACGAGCATCTCCAAGCAAGTTACATTTCAAAGCATTGGAATTTTTGTCTGTTAGCATTTTTCATCTTTCAGATTTGTATGACTATTTTGTTTCGAAGATCAACAAAGTCGTTCCTGGTAGTCCCTCATTCCCTCAGGTGACAGCTTTTCTATGTATTGATATGTCCTTCTTCTCAACTGACAATGTTCTTGCAAATGCAGCTAGCTATTGTGATCTGCCGCAAAAACGTTTTTGATTTTACATGCTTTCTTTTCCGCGGCGTTTCCGGTTGCCGCGACACGGGGAGTTGGCTCGAGCCAGCTGACGGCCCAAGTTGCAGCCAACGGCTTGGCAGTAGCGCGGGTGAGTGGCATAAGGACGCCCATTAATTCCTTGGGCAAGTGGCACGACTGCCCTTCTGTGTATCGTCGATGCATCGGTGTGTTATTGACACCGAGGACGTGAGGCATTGCTCGCGAGACTTTGAAAGTACGCTACGACATGTGTCGTAGCTATCAAGCGATGTTACTGGCTGGCTCAGAAAGCCGGAGTCGGAAATTGCCCTTACATACGCCCTATTACAGGACACGAACAAGAAACGTTCCCCGGCTTTTCAACAGCTTCTCTTATGTCACTGAAGACAACATTGTATATTAGCACGTTCTGCGGCGCTGGCAGTGGCGGCAAGACCGTTGTCGTGGTACGTTCTTGTAAGGGGAGTCTCCGAATATTGACTGATTCCGCACCACTCACGGTCATTTCTACCGACAAACATTTTTGTCTCTGCCTTACCAGGCGCTTGATCGCCCATTTGGGGGATACAACTGGAAGAACAAGGGTCTGGCGTGACTGTCAGTAGAACGTGCAGACAACGCGGGCAACGAAAGGGGAGTTGGGATTCTTTCAGCAGTTCGGAAAGGACTAGTGAAAACGCGGCGCCGACGTACAGAACGGAGAATCATATAAGTAAGAGAGCGATTCATACTGCATAAATGATTAGTTCTCCAGTACATTCGAGTCCCACACACTGTGCAGACAGCGAGGCCGAACCTGCCCATGATCCAACGTGTACCGGAACGGCAGCCGCCCTGACCATAACAGACTTGCTGACTCCGCTTCTGGAAACAGAGGAGCCTGGCACGGATGGCCACAAGAGTACTGCGTCTGGGGAAGGAGATGCGGAGGACCTGGCTGCGGGCAGTCTGAGCTCGCCAGAATTGCTCGGGCCGGGGACTCTTCCTGCCGGCGCGGACCTCCTCAAAGCGGCAGAAGGCCATCCAGGAGGTTGGAAGGTGGGGCCCGAGGATTTCACTCCCCTCTGCGTCATTGGACAGGGCGCCTTCGGCCGCGTGTTGCAGGTGCGAAGCAAACTGGACGAGGGAGTCTACGCCATGAAGGTTATCTCCAAGCGCATGCTTCGCAAGAAAAACCACCTGTCTTACATGCGTGCGGAGCGGGATATCATGACCAAGGTAGATTTCCCCTTTGTGGTTGGCCTCAAATTCTCCTTCCAGACGGATGAAAAGTTGTTTTTGGTCATGGACTACCTCTCTGGCGGGGAGCTCTTCTTCCACCTGCGCAAACAGGGCCTTATCTTGGAGGACACGGCCCGCTTTTACGTGGCGGAGATGGTGCTGGCTCTGGAGCACCTGCATTCCCAAGGAATCATCCACCGGGATCTCAAACCCGAGAATGTGCTGGTGGGCAAGGACGGGCACCTGTGCTTGACCGACTTCGGTCTGGCGAAAGAGCTCACGGCCCTGTCCGTCGGGGGGGAGGACGGCGGGGACGAGGACGGGGCACGGGCGCAGACGGTGTGTGGAACGAACGAGTACATGTGTCCAGAGATGATTTTGAAGAAGGGCTACGGGAAGGCGGCCGACTGGTGGAGTTTGGGTGCGCTGATGTATGAGATGATGGCGGGCCATCCTCCCTTCCGTGCGAAGACGGTCAAGGACTTGAATCGAAAGATTTTGCACGAGAAGCTTTCCCTGCCGCCATTTCTCACGTCAGACGCGCACGCTGTTTTGAAAGGATTATTGGAGCGGAATGTCCAGAAACGACTGGGAGCCACTCGCGCGACCATGTTCGAAGTTGGTGGGGTGGCGGCCCTAAAAGCGACCCGCTTCTTCAAGAAGATCGATTGGCAGCTCCTCCTCAAGAAGCAGCTCCCGGCCCCTGTCATCCCGCCGGTGGCCCACGAATGCGACACGAGCAACTTCGACGATGAATTCACGAACATGGACCTGTCCTTGTCCCTCGTGGAGATCGAAGGGGCGGAGGCGACACACAGCGACACTTTTTGCGGCTTCTCTTTCATTGAGTCCTCCATCACGGTTCCCGACCACGTCCCTGCCTATCGCCTCACACCCGCCGCCAAAGCGACTGCTCGGCTGGACGCTGCAGAGAAACCAGAGGCATTGAACCGCACGGGGGGCGTGTGTGGGAAGAAAAAGAAGAAGAAAAAGCCGCAGCAGCCGGCAGGCGCGGGCATCCTTGTTGGAGTGCCCGCGACGACATCGGTTGCCAAACCTGTAGAGGAGCCGACAGTTCCACGACTGATGCTGCAGGTTGTTGATGTGCCGCGAACTGATCCAATTGCCTTTCTTGAATGCGAAAGCGGAAGCACCAGCAGCAGCGCCACGACCACTATAGCCGAGTTGGGGGACGGAATTGAGGAGGAGGATGGGGGCGTCAGGGATGCAACATCAGCAAGTAGAGGCACCAGGACGGGTGCTCCATGGGGCAATGCGCAGCCATATGTACGGAAGGAAGAGGCAATGGACGTGCATGCTACAGTTCGAAGAAATCAGGACGAGACGCACTTTCCGTCTTTAGGTGCGACGAGCGCCCACAGGTGCCTTTCTCAGCCTAACACACAAGAACTGATTGGGCCCCCTGCGACCCGGGGTCATGGTATGGTAATGTCATTCACACACTCCATTGGAGCTGGGGCACCTTCTTCACCCATTGAAGGCGGGGCGGAGATAGCGGTTGAGTCCGAACGCACAGTGCCTTCGCCGAGGGTGCCTACCGCGCCTTTTTCCTGGAGCGCAGTCGTGGCAACCAAGAAAGGCCAGGCATCATCCCCCTCCTGTGCCCAGACCGTGCGCGACATTGGTAATTCCTCCTTGCCTGGCAAGCTCTTCCAAGCGTCAGACTCCTCCTCTGCTGGCTTGAAGGCGCCTTGCCCCTCCTCCGTCGCGGAGGAAGGCACGACAGCCCTTTCGGAGATGGCCTCAAAGGACGTGGATCTTCACAACTTATCATATACGGGCACCTTTGGTAACTGTGAGCGAAGTAAGAAAATGGATGACGACGGATTCGTGCTCGTCTCGAAAACAAAGCAGACAAAGCGTGGTGAAAAGGGACGCATGGGCCATCAAATCGTCGGAAAGACTGGCTCGATGGCTGATGCTGGCCCATCATTACGTGCAACAGCCAGTGCATTTATACCTGCAGGTGGCAGAGATTTGAAAGCTAACCAGAGAGGGGGCAGATGAGGCTCGGTACTACATAAACCATGAACACATGAGCAATGCGATGCATCCGTGTTCTGTCAGGTTGCACTGTGACTCCGGCCGTCGTAAACTCAGAAAGTAATAGGAAGACCATCGAACGAATATCAATAACGTGGACATCATCAGCAATCAAGGGCTTTTTATGTTTGATCGGGCAGGAGAATCATGCTATTCATATCTCTTCCACATGTACATGCAAAATTTTTCTCTTACTATTTTTCTGCGGGATAGCAAGAAATAAGCACTCACATGACGCCAAAAAACAGCTAATCTAGTCGCCTTCCTTTGAATATGAACCACTGTAGCACTTTATCTTCCCAATAATGTCCACTTCGAGGCGCTTTGATGTAAATTACTAGCGCTACAACCCCAAACCTCCTGCCCTGTCGTCAGGAGACCTCGGAGAGGACGGAGATGCAGTGCTTGCGTGGACTGGCCCTCTCTGCTGGTTATCTCGAAACGGTACGGGTGCAATTCAGCAAAGGCTTCCACGCATACGAAGTACAAGCTAACAATGCTTTTTTCCACGGGTGAGGACCTTGTGTGTGCCTGGAAACCGCCCTTAAAGCCAATGGCTGGGGGCGCTTGAAGGGGGATATCTTCAGGCAGGCCAAGATCGGGCTTCGACCGTCGCCGCTTCGGTCGCAGGTTGTTCTCGTTACCACAGGCTTGGGCCCTTGTGTTTTTTTCCTTGTTAGACGGGACTCGCTATAATTTCACTCGTAACTATCTGTTCTCACTTAAACCCTTAAAGGACGATGAACTCCTTCAAGATCCTGCTGACGCTTGGCATTTTGGGCGTGGCGGTGGCCTTCATGGGCCAGGTGCCCCCCAGCCCCGTGAGGTGCAGCAGAAGCCGAGGCCGTATTATGGCTAGTCTGGCCGATCTGCAGGCGAAAGCTCTAAGCAAACCTGCGGATGCCACAAAACCTGCTCCGACCATATCCACGCCCGTTGAGCAATCCGGGTTTTCCTTGTTCGGCAAGCCTACGTCTCCCGCCCCTCCCGCTCTCAAAAACACAGTGGTGGCCAAGCCTGCAGTCGCGAAGGCCACCACTTCTCCCGCACCTGCCGCGACCAAGGGCACAGTAGCTGCTAAGCCAGCCAAAACCGCTGCTGTCAAAGTGACGAAAGATATGGCCAAAGTTTTGACCCCTGCTGCTGTCACCACAAAAGTCAAATCTGGTAAGTACATTCCGTCTCCTCTGAGGATGGCGTTAATTCAAACAAAGCGTCTTAGCTTGACAGTGGTTGTTGAGGTGTCCCCTTTGATGAATTGCGAAAACCTAGCGCAGGGGATTCGATGGAGGGCCTTCGTTCACTTTGCAGGCTTCGTGTTATACTCTCGGGCTTGCCGTCGCCCCTTTCACCTTTTCGGAGGAAGGGAGGAAGCGGATTCGCGTGCCCGAGCGTGAGACTTGGGACCGGCAAAAAGGAGGAAGGCCTTCATGAAACTATCATTAAGCATGCTATTTATTCTGTCTGATGGGGACTGACTTTCACCCGTGGCACCGCATCGTGCCCAACGCGTGTCTGAGCTACCCTTTCCCAGATCCGTTTCGTGAAGACGCCTCATCTTACCCTCCAAACATCATGTCCACACCCACAGCCACTGCTGTTGAACCCGCCACGCCTCCTGCGGTTGCCCCTTCAGGTGGCGATCTTGGGACTGCCGGTGTCGTGGGGGGCGCCCTGCTGGCCACGATCGCGGGGGCGGGCGCTGTGACCAACGCACTGACTGGTAAGGCGAGGGCGATCGCGGCTGCGGAGAAAAAGAAAGCCATCGAAGAAGCAGCGCGAGCGGAGTTCCTTCGACAACAGCGCGCCCGCAAACCCTTGGCACCCGGCCCGTCGGACGCGGTGCGTCTGGCCTTAGCGGGCGGTCTGATCTTGGCCTCGACGGGCGCCCTGGGCGCCTTCGTGCTCCTGCCCAAGCCTGAGGAACCGGTCCCGATCGTCAAGGAGCTGAAAAAGACACCCCCTGTCCCCCCAAAGGATGCTGCCCCGGCTCCCAAGGTGGAGGCACCCAAACCTTCCCCCCCGGCCCCGGCACCTGAGCCTATCAAGGCGGAAGTTCCGAAGCCTGCCCCGCCCTCACCAGCGCCAGAGGTCTCCAAGCCTGCCCCTTCGGCTCCAGAAGCACCGCCTGCCCCTGTCGCCGAGGCGCCCAAGCCTGCTCCTGCCCCCACGCCCGCGCCTGCCCCTGTCGCCGAGGCGCCCAAGCCCGCTCCTGCCCCCACGCCTGCGCCTGCCCCTGTCCCGGAACCCAAGGCGGAGGCCCCCAAGCCTGTGGAGACTCCGAAGCCCAAAGCGGCCGATCCCAAACCGGCTCCTGCCGCCTCTCCCGCCTACTCCTCTGTGGCCGGGGACGCCCCTTCTGCAAGGACCTTGCCAGCTGACAACGCCGTGGACCCTGAGTTCTTGAAATCGCTCAAGGGCTCCAAGAAGGGCAAGAAGTAGAAATCCTGGAGAAAAGTAGCGTTTGAACGCGGGAGGATGAAGTCGATTTCGGGGGTGCAAGGCGAGAGGATCGGTGCGAATTAAAGTAGGTACGTGTGTCGGGACCGCTCCGGGGTATGTTGAGAGAAAAGGCGCCCAGGTCTTCTCGATAGAGAAATCTGTGTGACTGGGTGGGGCGTGGCGGGAGGACGACTGTCTCTGCAAACAGGCTCCTCTGCAACCTATCGCGCGTACCGAACATCCATTTTCGGGGCCAGGCGGGCAGGAGAGAAGAACGGGGGAATTTCCTGTTTGTTTTGCAAGTGCAAGCATTTCAATGTTGCATTTGTGTGGTGATTTGTATTGCGGCCCTCCTGTGCGGCTTGGGACAGCGCCTTTGCGCTGGATATGTCATCACATCTGCGTGTATTTCCACGAACTCTCCAGAAATGATGGAGATTGCGTAGGAGAAATTGAAGAATAACCCCCAAAAATACCCTGGACCTGAGTAATTCTCCATCTGAACGGTCACGTTGACAGACGTATTTTAAAAAAATTGGGTTACCAGCACAAACTTGCGTTCCTCCTCCCCTTCCCATCCCGTATCTTCGCTCTGCACCATTCCTGTCCTTACAACGCCAAGCTTCACGACCTTATTTCAACTTTTCTGACCCACACCGCTGTCAAGAAGAACCTGCCATTATCCACTTGCCGCCAATGCCCCTCCGCCTCGAACAAGCCCTCCGCGGCCCCTCCCTTCAGGAACAGGACGATCGTAGACGTGCCGTCCACGTGTGGGGTCACTTCCGCCTCTTGAAAAGCTACGTACCGGCGCAGGAACGGGTAAATGGCCTTGTAGACGCTCTCTTTCAGAGAAAACCGAAGCAAGAGCTCGCTCTCTCCACTGATCCCCAGTGAAGCCAGACCGCCCAACTCATCCTGCTCCCTTCTAGTGAGCACACGTGTTGCAATGCTATTTGTGCTGGGTCGAGGCTGGCAAATCTCTATGTCCACGCCAATGTTGGACAATGCACGATTCGGGTCCTCCTCGACCGAACGCAGCAGACAAATTGCCAGATCTTGTTTGTGGCTTATTGACGCTTGCACGTGGGAGGGCAATGCCGGCGCCCCTTTCTCGTCCCGAAGCACAGCCTGTTCTATCCTGATGGGCTGTGGAAGTTTGCGCAAACTCCGCCGCAGTGCCAGACGCCCTCCCAGAAATGCAAGGCGCGAATCCAGGTTGCTCATGTTCATGGCAAGATCGAGCTCTTTTGGATGCAGTAGGGTCGGAAACTTCGCTGCAGATCGGGATACCGTGTCCATCGTCGAACTATCTAGGAGAATGGAAAGGTCCCACTCGCGATCGGGGTCTTGTGATACGGAGGATACAGGCAGACGCAAGGCCAGTACGTGGCCCATGGGCGGCATATCGAGCTCAAAGGACGTCGGGAAGAGCTGCTCTGCTGTCAGTCTCCCATCAAAGCATATGTCAGATGCTCGAGAGGTTGATACGACGGTATTGAGACATATGCTGCAAGGCGGAACGGTCGAGGGGTACATGGACTTGGACGTGACGGAGGTAAAGTAATATGACGATGCACCTGGCTGTCGCGTAGGCCTCGAAAGTCTGACTCTGGAGTGGCAATCGACGAATGCGGCTAGAGGATACGAGAACATATGATATGTTGTCTTAGGCATCGTCACTTTAGGATGGCAGCGGGTATAATGCACGGATCCTTACCATTCTGATCCCGAAAAGCTTCCTTGACTTCAACTCGGGCAGTCAATGAACGTGACCAGCTCCCTCTGGCTTTCACCATAGAGATGAGGCCCTATCGGTTTTGTAAAGTGAAAGATATGAGCGCATATATGCAAGCGTCCAAATGTGCGCGGTTTTACTCACCATATGAAGGAGAAGGACGATGACGGAGAGAGTGGGAGGAGGTCGCCGTAAGGCTGGGGTCATTGGCCGGGACGGCTGTACGTTCCTATAGCGCCCCACACGCTCTTTGGGTCTTTACTGCTCGCCCCTCGGAGCCTGATTTGTTTTTTGGAAAGGTTTCGCTTTGGAATGCGTGATTCGTGGGAGGGAATCCAGAAAATATTCAGGTGCTGTGATATAAGAGGAGCGGCGGCCCGCGGGAATGCTACCATCGCCAAGGCCAGGCTTGGAAGGGTGACCGCTTTGTTCACTTAATACAAGCCTGATTCTGATCATGTCCTTGCCCTTATCATCAAGTAAAGGTTCTGAAGCAACCACGCACAGGTAAAATTTTGTGGGTGCGACGGGTTTCAAGATGGGAGGAAAGCTGAATTTGTGGGGCCATTGTAAACGAGTGGACTTTGGTGATCCCAATTAAGCTCCTTCGTCTACTTATTAGCTCCGACGGGCCATGACTCAGAGTTTCAGGGCATTGTTAAACTTACTAGAACGGGTGGACTCTGAGGAGGAGGCGGTGGCGGCATTAGAAGAATTCTTGATTCTGGCACAGGACAGGCCCTTCACATGCCAAGAACGCGATAAAGCCTTTTGCGCGAGCTCCCATCTAGTGCAACGCGGTATTCTCTCCGAGGCCCACCCGCTTATGAAATTTTTAGATTACCGTCTTCAGCCTGCTTATCTTCCCGGAGTCTCCGAGCTCCGATTGCCATCGGCTAATTCGCTTGAATCATCAATATCTCTTCGACACTCTCCACACCTGAGCAGCCACAAATTTGTCAGAAACGGCAACAGCTGCAACACCAAGAAGTCCTACCAAGCTGAGCCCACCCATGCCTCGGACGATTTCCCACCCCCATTGGTCACCAATCCACCGAAGCAGGGCTACGTTCCGCACGACTTTCTCTTCCGACGAGTCCCCCCGGAGACCAAGATGCTGTGCACAATCAGACGGCTGCCGTCGAATAGCAAGGTATGTCACGTACGGGCGATTTCAATGTTTAGAGAAACATGACTGTTATGATATTATGTTCCTTTTTGCGGATTGAGGTATGTCATAACGGGAGACTCATGGGCCCCACCCTGCACGAGCACAGGCCGTAAGCCCCACGTACCGCCTGTTCCTCGAGAGGGTGCTGGTCTCCAACGATGCCGTGCGAATGGTCCGTCAGGAAGACCTTGCAAAAGATGCGATCACGATGCATCCGCGCGCCGTGATGTCGGAGGAATGTGAAGGTGCCAGGTTCCCCGGCGCCCCGTCCTTGGAGGCCGACCGCCCCCACTGTCTGTGCACTGTCCGGGCTCAAAAGGCCGGCGACGGAAGCAACAGCGCTGGGAAAGCACCTTGCTCCCCGTTGCCGCGCGTGACGACCGAGACCAGAAGCTTCTGCGTCCTGGCCGTCTTGGCCCCCCCTGCCGCCGCCTCCACGCTCCCCCTAGCCTCCGATCCCAGGGGGGACACGGGCGAGGAGGAGGGGGCCCTTCCGCTCGGTTGGCTGCACAGGCCTTGTCGAGGCGTTTGGACCGCCGTTTCGACCTCATCGGCGGACGCGAATATCCTCACACCCCACCTTGCCGTCCACATCTCCGAAGCCCGCTCCCGGCTACTCTTTCTCTCGGTGGTGCTGCGCACCGACGGCCAAGACACGCCGAACCCATTTCGGCAGCATCACGTTTTCCAAGTGCCGTTGGCTCACCTACAATCTCCATGTGCCTCTTCCCTTGCGAACGAGAATTCGATGCCTACGGGCTGGAATGCCTGGGGAATGCGCCACATCAAAAGCAAAGTCGGGTCCAACCCTTCTGCCTTGCCCTCCCGCGCTCCCAACGTCGATCCACCCACGCCTGCCTCCTCATCGTCAGAGACTCCCATCAGCCTCCCCTCCTCCTCATCTTCCTCCCCCCTGGCCGGTCCCCCGGTCGCCCCTTCTTCCCCTCGTGTCCTCACGCTGCACAGCCAACTGCCCGCATGGGATCCGGCCAGGGGCCTCCATGCGCTCGACTTCGAGATGGGCGAGCAACGGGTGCCGCTTCCTTCGCGGAAGAACCTGGTGGTGGTGGAGGCGACTGCATCTTCGCTTCAAGACTACGCTGCGGGACTGACGGAGGTCAGGGCCTCCGGGCACAGGGCGGAAGGCGGGAGCGGCGCCAGGAGGCGAGGAAGGACCGCTGTCAGGACGCGGGTTGGCTTGAGTCATCTGGGCGGGGGGCTAGGGCTTCGAAGAGGAGAGAGGAGCGGCGTGGACGATGCCGCGGCCTCGGAGTGGGGCACCCTGGAGCGACCGCGCTTCGCCTGCCAGTTGGGCAAGCTGAGCGAGGATGCCTACAGCCTGGATTTTCGCGCGCCGTTCTCACCCTTTCAGGCCCTGGCTGTGGCAGTGGCGGCTTTGGAGGAATATTGAAAGGGCGGGGTGGTGGTGGTGGTCGTGGGGGTGATCCCAGACATGCGCGCTCCCCGACAGATGGGTTCCTAGTTAGGGTAGAGACTGTGGCATCCGAGTTCAACAGAAAGCACATCCAAAATAAGAAAAAAAGTTGATGTGAAACGCCGCAGGTTTCTCCATCCATTGCACTGATTTCTGACTACACTGTCCCGCAGAGGACTAGTGAATGCTATCCCCGTTTACGTTCGCTGCTCCGTCACTCCGCACCGTCCAAACCGATCAAACGCACGACTTTCTAAAACCACATTTCACGATGCGATCTCCCTAATCAATCTTTCTTCTCGAGTCCCATGTTTTCCCAGACAGCTTCTCGTTCGCCCTCTTCAGTCACATTAAGCTGGTCGGTGTCCTCGCACCTCCCAAATTACGTCAGGAGCACTGCGAACGTCGGCCCCTCCGCCTTGTCCAGCCCGAGAAAGCTCCACGCTCAGGACACATCGATCATTCGTCCTCTCCTGGCGCACTTCCCTCTTGCTCTCTACTTCACTAAATCTCGCCACTCATCTACCGACAATGACATGAAGGGGGAAGGGCTTCCCTTTTCTCTTGGAACCCTGTTTTAGGAGAGCTGCCCGCAGTCGGCAATGACTATCTTCTCGCGCGTGGCCCCCGTGCGAGAGCCGTAGGATTCGACGGCCTTGACCACATCCATGCCCTTCGTCACACTCCCAAACACCACGTGCTTGCCGTCCAACCAGGCAGTCTCGGCCGTGCAAAGGAAGAACTGGGAGCCGTTCGTGTTGGGGCCGGCGTTGGCCATGGAGAGAATGCCTGGGCCCGTGTGCTTGAGCGTGAAGTTTTCGTCGGGGAATTTGTTCCTGCAAGAGAAGCAAGGACCGAGGGTGTGTATGGCACGTCATGAGCAAGACGGGCTCAGATGGCAACAGCTACGCAGGCCCGACAGACAAGAGAGACCACTTATCACTGAGAATCTTACCCGTAGATAGACTCGCCGCCAGTACCGTTGCCGGCAGTGAAGTCACCACCTTGGCACATGAAGTCCGGAATCACGCGGTGGAAGGTGGAGCCCTTAAAGTGAAGCGGCTTACCGGAGCGACCCGCTCCCTTCTCGCCCGTGCACAGAGCCCTGAAATTCTCAGCCGTCTTGGGCACGACATCAGCACGCAGCGTCATCTCAATGCGACCAAGGTTATTGCCAGAGCCAGTCTGGACGTCGAAGAAGACAACCGGATTGGGCATGATTTCGAGGTTGATGGATGCTTGTACAACGCTGTGCAGAGGGTCACCCAACGAAGAGTGAGGAAGAATTCGATGAGTCATACGTGGGAAAATTCCTAGTATACTTTTTCACAGTGTGCATGCAAAAGGCCTAGAAGAGGTCTTAAAAATGAAGCGTCATGCTGCCTCCTCATAGCGGTGAATATCCCTTCATGCCAGACTGCAGGGTTCCCAAAGGAGACCTCCAACCCGTGTCGTCTCGGTGATGATCTATACTAGTAGATGTCCTGGTAGACTTCCGACGAAACAAGCTGATAACATTGCAAGCCCATATGATTCGCCTCCCTACTATGCTTTAGTCGCTCCTATACAACAAACAATTTCAATTGAGTGGCATGGAAGATTCTGCGGCCGTGCTGACAAGAAATGTCGCTTCTTCTCTTTCCTCCTTTCTTGGTGATATTCTGTCTCGGGGAGGAGACATAACGTGCAGCGGGAACAAGAGAAAACGACCGTCTGACTTCCAGACGCTCATCGCCTTGAGGTTTTACAAAAGCACTTAGTGGATATTTCAATTCTTGGGCACCAGTATGCTTCGTTGGAGAAAACGGTTTCCCGCGAAGAAGAAAAAAGAGAAGATACTCCTGAAGTCTTTTCATGTGACGGGTTTCTTATTCCGCGGCAGTTGGTGTCCGCGAGAGGGAAGGCTTTACCTCGCCCAAGCACTTCATTCCCGCTCGACCGGCCACTGCACAGGCAAAATGTCACAACCTTTTCCAGAAAAGAGCGAGAAGGTGTATCGCATGTTCAGCTTCGTAAACACCTTTGTATTCCCTGTGGGTGACGACCATGCTGGTCCATGTCTTGCGCCAACAAACAGCGAGGTGGTGGAATGCCTCCTGCGACCTGCATATAAAAGGTATCTCTTAGCACCCATCTGTCCTGTACTTCCAGTAGTGTCGAGAGTGGGACTCTTAAGCTTGCTGGAATTCATGTGGGAAAGCTGCTGGTCTATTGTCATGAAAAGGATGGGCTGATGCACAAAAATAATGGCTTTTCAGCAGGGTGCTTGATAGAAGGAGCGTCCTAGATAGTATCCGAACCCGTGGCCCATTCTGGGTGCGTCACATCCACGCCTTAAAAGTGTATAAGACAGAAGATGTGATCTCTTTTACATTTGGCACGTAGAGGATAATTTCACCTCGAAGACACGCCATACTATAAACGAGGAGTCATCAAGTTTCTCCATTGCAGCACTAGGAGCATCTTTCAAGTGTAGCAGTCGCTCTCTTTTTCGATAAAAAACCAAACGCTTGGAATCCGGCGTTTGCGCTTTATTTTATAACAACCTTACAATGTACATAGCTGGCCTAAAATATTAACTAAGTACTCGACGCAGTCCAGCAGGTGCCTTTTAATTCCAGTGTAAGTTGTTGACACAAAGAAATTATAGGGCATCCGATATGCTGCGACTCCCTCTTTCTTTGAATGAAAATTGTACGACATCATTAAATTGAATATCGATCTATCATGAAAAATTTTTCAATATTGTACATAAAAGTCCGGGAGATACAGTTATATGGAGGAAAATTGTAGGCCTGGATGCTGAGTTAATTGCGAGCTCATGAGCCAAGGTTACGATATTCACTCCGTGCTCGACCTATGCAGACATTTCCACGAGCGTCGGATTGATTCTACTTTCAGAAAATGCTTTACATGTATCCCAAGAAGTCCTCTGCGGAAAAGCTGCAAGCCTCTACGATGTTCGTCCACCATCACCAAATGAGCGATGTCGGCTCGTCCTTGTTCTTGGTCGTTTTGATGCAACTCCTGTATCCACGTTGTACTGCAATCCCTCTCACATTTACGGATCTCTCTTTATAAAAGCCAAAAAATGATAAACATACATAGTCGCAGCTGCGTCGAATCTTTGTTCCGCGTCACTCTTGCCTTTCTTCGTCTTCATGCTCCTCATTTTCCCCTCTTCCTTCCTCTGTCTCCTCAGCAAGGCACAGAAAGTCTATAAAGGTGCTTTGTCCACTCGCTGTGTTCTCTACCTGATGCTGCACGCACATTATCCCCTCTTCGTTTATCCGTACGTACGTTTCTTTCGCCACAGTAAGGGCGCGCATTCCTTGATTTAAGGCACCTAAACCATAGCTCCAAGAGCGGGCCTCCGAGCAGTCAAAGTGCACAAAAGCCTGCGACGATCGAGCATTCAAGAATTGACGAGAAGGACGCACAATCATTTTGTCGGAAGAATGAGACAAGGAGAATATAAAGAGACTGGCACATGCGTCAATTCAATTTACGTCACTGTCGGTGGACCGAGAGAAGAGTGAAAATAGCTTAACTTCACATGACCGCACTTGATATTATACTTGGTGAGACTGGCATATAAAAATCATTGGACTCTGAGACAAAAAATGTCGGCCTATTGTATGCTCTGATAAAAAGGTACGACCTACCTCGCTGCTCTTAGGCAAGAATATCTCCAGGCCTCCACAGATCCCATTGGTCGCCAGATGGAAAGTCGGCTCATGCGGTGCGACGGAAACACGGACAGAGCCCGCTCCGGGCAGATCGGAAAGCTCGGAGATGGCTTCTTTCAGGACGTCGCTCTTTAGGATGGCGCGAAGGACCTCTGGGCGACTGCGAAAGGCGGAGGCCAGGGCCGCCAAGTCAAAGGCATCTTCGCCTGCTTCGAGAGCCCGGACCTCGCAAGTGGTCAGGACTCCTTGTTCTTCTAAGGTGAGGCGAAGAGCAGCCTTTCGCGGCTATTTAAATGAGGACAATACTAGGCATGAGGAGGTCTCAGCATCTACTGGTCTGGCCATCATTTTTACTGAACGCCGCCAAATATACATACATTTACCGCCCTCTTACCTCGTACGACATGGTAAGCATGGTGTTGGTAAGGGAGGCGGCGCCAAAAACCTGAAGGCATTCGAGGAGGAGGTGCAGGTCGATCGTGAAGCTGCCTCCCTCAGGCTGGCACTGGAAAGCCTGGAAAAGTGCTCGATTGAAGGTCCCCTGACTCTGCAAATGGACGGGAAAGCAAGAGGATAGAGTACGACCGGAGATAAAGCACGATGAAAGAGGTATCGGAGGGGAACGGCAGCACGACACGCAAGAGGATGAGATGGAAGGGGAGTAGAGAGGGGCTCGGTCCTCAAGATGTTGGGAAAGTCTTCACTATAGCCAAGAGCTACGGGCCTGACCTGCGTGAATTTGGCCCGGCCTGTAACAATGAAAACGATTCCTGTATCGCCGAGGGAGATGAAAAAATGGTGTGCAGATACGCGTTTTGAGAAGTCGCTCCGCTGCCGTTTGATATGTTGTACTTACCTTCATTGTTAACTTCGACTTGGGCCAACTGGTCTTTTCTGCTTCCGTCACTTAAGCATGCCAGCGTTGCTGTTATAATTTTGGTGCTATCGATGCGGCAAGAGAATAGTGGCTCTTCGTCTGTATTCTTTTTACATGTGTTTGAAGAGGATGTCAAATCCAATGCCTTACACAGCGGCAACAACAGGGGGGAAGAAAGAAACCAGGCAAAGTATATATATTATATATACGTCCATATTTTTAATGGGTAAAGGCGGACTTGCGATCACCAAATCCTACTATATACGGTAGAAGGCTCGATTTGCAGAAACATTTATGCAGCTTATGGACGAGGTACATGTCGGGTGGGTCTACCTCCTTCAACCTTTCATGGCTGTAGATCCTCCTTTCCCTCATCATTCCATCAATTTACATCGAGATTCTTCGCTCGAATGCCCATACATGAGCCTTCCTTTCAAATTTACTCCTATGATCCTCAAAATTATTTTCCCACTTACTTGTTCTGGATCTGATAAAGCTGGTACCATGATGAAGTCGCCCACTTCCACGTTTCGCCCCTCTAGTGTTTCGATGACTACCTGTTCCGCAACTTTGCGCCTGTTGGTGTGAGATGCTTAAATCGATGTAGATTTTGATAGCGTACATTCCATGGACGAAACCAATGAAGGGATTATACGTAGATTGGCAGAGAAAAGGAGGGGAGGTGAGGTTGGAGGAGACAAGGAGGCGCATGCAAGAATTCAAATTCCTCAACGGCTGAGGTCGAGTTACTTGTGAGAGCCCTCCACATGTTTGCGCATACATAGGCCATTTACTCTACATGTCATACCATTATCATGTAAATCTTACCCTAATATATGCGTCCGGGGCGCTGGGATACATCTTCGACCGTCGTGTAAATAAAAACTTCCAATGACTGCCACGGCGTAAGCTGCCTCAGACGCCGTTACGACTCGATCTTCCCAAACCCCACTCATTGGTTACTCTTGCTGGGAAGGGGACATTTAATGCTGTACTGTGATCTGGCTCATGATATGGAAATCTTCGTCATGCGACGGACACCTTTTTGAGAGATTCATTCTTACTTTCCGGATGATCAAAGGGTTGGGCCATTAGATATCAAGTCCTACACGTTGACATATTCGTGGCGATGCACGCGACGCAGGAATGAAATGGAGAAACAACACACAAAAAACCAAAAAAATCTTCCCATTTCATAAAATTAATAACAGGCTTTTTAATAGAGACAATTGAGTGTTTATTTTGGAAAACATCCGCTCAAAAGGACGCCAAGGCAAGCAGAGCCTGAATATAAGCGTTGGAATCGCCCCAAGAAGAAATCTACTAGGTGGTCTGGACCTCATACATCATAAATATTGTATTTATGTCGGCGAATGAGCGGCTTTGTGACTATTTTGCGGTCGTAGGACCAAAAGAAGCCGATCTTGAAAATCGTGTCGTCCAAGAGGATTATTCTATCGGCAACCTCCACCGGTAAGGACGTGGAAAACAGATCAGAGATTCTTTCTCACCTATGAGAGTGCACTTGCAAAAATACTAGGATTATTTGCATCATGTTAATTTTGGTGCATGCCTGTGCGTGCATGCAAAGCTTCGCGAGTTTGTTTAGTTACTCTTATACTCAACAGAAGACCTTGCTATTGCACTCTCTCACACATTTCCATTGTTAGAGCTTTGGAGGAAGCAATCGTGGATATTTGTATCGTAAATCACCCTAGAGAAGTCATCCCTTTCGAAAAGAACTACGAGCTCCTCCTGAAACCTGAGCAAGTGGAAGAGGGCCTGGGAGAAGGCGGCAAGCTTCAGCTCGCCAAACACCGCTATATCTGCTTTCGCCGTCGAAAGCACCGCAGAACGACCTCGTACATCACAGAAGTCCGACTTGTGTGCAAAAGCCAAGAATCTCCACCACAGGGGTTTGAACTCATAGAGAAGACAGTAGGCGGGGCATCGGGTGACTTGAGTAGGGGTGGCTCTCAGCAGGTGTATTTAGCAGTGCGTTATGCCCACGTGGACGAGACGAGTTTTCGATTCTCGATTCCGCCTGTGCTCGCAGATTTATGCCTCTGCAGTGATGAGAAGGGGGGGTCCGCGCCCATGGAGTACACCGTGCTTCCCCGGCCTCTGTCAAGGCTCGGGCTGCCTAATGAAAATATCTATTTAGCCTACCAACAGGGTCCTTCGGCGGGGCTCTGCGACATTCCTTACGAAGCTTATTCCCTCGATTGGTTCCCACACGAAGCCACGTACGAGGATTTTCCCTTGCCGCAGAACGAGCTGCCCATGTTCTGCTTCCCGAAAGGAGTAGTCCTGAAGCACCAAAAGCGAAACGACACGCCCATGCCCTCCTATTTCTCTTTTGTCTTTACATCCATCGACGGAGATCGAGTCCACGTAGCCTGCCTCCAATTTTACGAGCTGCTACCGGACAGGGTTCTGCGGGCGCTAGAAGCGAAGCAGCGAATCTTAACTGTGCTGGGCGCGTTCGCTTCGGGAGAGAATCCGACAGAAAGTGGAGGGCCGATTTCTTTGGGGGAGTGGGACAGCGACGAGGAATCGGTAGCCAGCAGCGTCGACGAGGAGGAGGAAGAAAGCGTAGAAGCCGTGTCCTCGACGTCGGGGCAGGCAGCAGGCGTGGAGACGGGGATCCCAAAATCGAGCCCGTCCACCCAGCAAAGCCCGGGGCGAAGGGCGGCGACGAATCACAACGGGCTGATTAGCCTGAAATGTAAAGAACGGGCTCTCTCCAAGTCAATATCGACGGGCACAGAGTTACCACGTCAGTCGTCCTTGACTGGCGTTCCTGTCTCCAAATCCTTCAAGCCGGCAGGTCGGAGCGACCACGCTTTGTTCGCGCCCAAGTGCATCTGCATCATCAGTCACTGGCCCTTCTATCGAGCGCTTCGCTCCTTTCTCCAGCAAATTTACCGCATTTCTTTGTCGCCCTCTCGTGTACCGCTTGAGCGATATATCGCATACTTCACGCACTACATGCCACTTCCTCCTCCAGGGCAGCACGTTTTGAATTTGCATCTAGATCTGGGAATGCAAGATCGCATTGAGAATTCGACTTTGGCCCCGATCACATTGCATTTACCTGACACTCGAAGTCTTCCTCTTATGGATTTGGATTATGAGGCGCCATTCCGGTGTCTGAGCTTGGACAATGTACTGAAAATATTTGTTTTGTTGCTTATGGAGGAAAGGTTGTTGTTCATGTCTTCGTCCACGTCATTGCTCACAGAGGTCACTGAGACGATCCTGACTCTCCTGTTCCCCCTAGAATGGACATCATGCTACATTCCCCGCCTTCCAAACAAGCTCACAGAAATCCTGGATGCGCCCGGGTCATTTCTCATTGGCATCTATATCGAGGGGACAACGGACTCGTGGGTCTTACCTCAGCTCTCAGACCCGCTTTTTGTCGTTGATTTGGATCATGACTGCATAATAGATGCAGAAAACAAAGACTACACTACGGCAATGGAGAACATGCCGATTTTGGAGGCGCTTCGGGAGAAGCTGCGCACGGAGCTGGATCGCACTGGAGTGACGGTCAAGTCTGCGGAGGCCCTGCGGGAGGGAGATTCGGCTTTCGAATTGCCCGCGGTGCCCGGCTCTCAGGTCGAGGACGGACCCGCAATGAAGCTTGAATTAAATGTTGATATTGTTCGAGATGCATTTTTAGTTTTTATGTGCGAGTTGCTGGGCAGCTACACGAGATACTTCAATTCCCAGCAGGCTCAGTTAGACGACACAGACGCGTGTGACATGGCACACAACGGTGTCTTTGGAGCTTTCGATGTGTCAGGGTTCCTGGCCACGGCAGAGAAGACCACGAAGGCGTTGTTGGAAAGGGTGCTTTTAACACAGATGTTCGCAGCCTTGGTGCAACAACGTACCGACCACGGCCGTGGGATAGACCGGCTTGTATTTTTCGAGACCTGCGTGGAAGAATTGAAGGAGCGCAAGGACGCTGAGGCGGCGGCAACTACAGCAGGTGCTAACGTTAGTTTAAACATTTATTATGGTGCAGCAAGCAATCCTAAAAAGCGGCCTGACGACCGGACACTCAGCACGAGGAGCGTGCCTTTGCCCACGACGGATTCAGCGAACGGACCCCCCTTACTTATCCACCAAGCGGTAGCCTCCATGCTACGACGTGAGCAACTCCTCCTGCAGCAGCAACTGCACATGCAGCTTCAGTCAGGGGCCACTGCGCCATCGGTCTCGCCGTCGACAACGAGTCCGCAATCTGCTTGCCCTGAAGCTGCCTTGTCTCCGAGACAAAGTCAAAGCTCTCCCAGCTTTTTCGTCGGTACCCTTCCTCGTATGATTATTATACCAGGTCCTAGCGCGGAAGGTTGTTATACCCCTCGACAATCTCATTCATATCTCGAGGGTAATGCAAGCCAGAATCACACACCCAGTGCCATGGCTCAGTCACGAGCGCTAAGATTCTCATACAAACAGTTTCCGAACACACTAAATAAGACATGGATGGATCTACCTCCTTCTTCTTTACCACCGATTTTGCTGGAGATCATATCACGTCGCAAAAAGTCCTTGAAGAAAGGAAAGCGCATGATTTTGGCGCGGTCGGTGTCAGAATGTGTGAAAGATTGGCACACAGTGGGCACCCAAATTGGCGGGGCCCGGGACAAAGAGATCTACCTCGCCATGCAGATCTTTGGGATCTATTTCATGTGTCTGCCTTCTCGGGTTTCTTACAAAGGAAAGCCATTACGGGTTATCATGCAAGCGATGGGTATACTGCAATATATCTTAGGTTTTGAGCTTGAAGGGTACATGGACGAAGCAATGTGGCGTTCTTTATTGATAGCCTGTGGGAGATGCGGCCAGGCATCTACGCGCAAGATTGCCATTGCAATTTTCGGGATCATGCGACGTGCCGGGTTATCGATAAATGCATTAACATATGGACAATACACGAAAGCCTTGGCAGAAAAGGATGCCGCAGAGTTTGTAGCTACAACAACTGGTTTGACGCTTGTAACGTCTGGTTGCGGAGAAAGGGGAAGACAAGTCCCAGACTGCCGGACAGAAACGGGCACCGTTGTTGACGAAACTCGCGGCGGGATCGATGACAGCCCTTGGCTTGAGGAAAGAGGCCGTGGGTGGTACTTAGCGGCATGCGAACCTTCAGCACCAGAAACACTGAAAAATTGGTCGGTCGCGGACGGTTTCAAAAGTTTGTTGGCGGGAACGATGAAAGCTGTGGTGTCCAGAAAAGCCAGGGAACGCCCTGTTTTGCAGGATGGAGACGCGTGGACAAGTGGACTGCGGGATCCTCGGGTTTCAGCTCAAAATACAACTCTGAGTTCTATCACAATGAATAGTGCAGGTGTGATCGGTATGTGGGTGGTCTGTTTGTGCGTAAAGTGCGAGTACATGCCTTTGGACGAGGAGATCATGACTTTGCGGCAAGAGCAGGCGGTGGACGATCAGACCAATCACTTGCTTCTCTGCCCCAAATGCGAAACACCTCTTATGCCACGTCTCTATTACGACATCAAAACCTTTAAAGACCACGTGATGGATTCGTGCAGTATGAAAGGGGAAAAGACAAAAGCGGATTTTTCGACGCAGGCATCACAAGAAAACATATTAGAAATTTCCTTGTCTTCTTATGCAGAGTCATCACTACACTCTAGCGGAGTCAGCACTGGTGGGAATATATCGATGCCAACGGAGGCAAACAAGCACGTGACGTCCAAAATGGTGGAGCCACAGGCAATATTGGAGCAGGATGTGTCTGGACGGAAAAGACTTTCAGCCTCGAATGATTTCAGCCCTGCAGCCACTGCATGGGAGGATGCTCTGTCAGGCAGCGTGGCAGAGAAAACGGCTCGAGAGCAACGAGGGGAAATCTCCGGTTTACCCTCTGGCACAACTGGTGGCGACCACGTTGGATATTTGAGTCCATTTACTCTCCGCATGCGGTTGGAAAAGCTCCTGTTGGAGGACGGTGAAATGTGTCTGACACGAGATTGGGCCCGCACGCATCAGCCTGAATTATACTGGAATCTCGTATGGTTTACCACACGCCTTTCCATACCTTTTCCTTTTTTATTGGACTCATTGGACCCAAGTTTTGCAGATGCTGCGATGAATAGTTTCTCGACTACTTCACCGGACCGCATGGGAAGTAATGCTCAGCCGACGGCCGAAAAGGCGGTGAAGGGATATTTTTCAAATACTTTTCGGTCAATTCACAGTCCCGGCATGTCCCGCCAAGACTCGACAGAGCGCCTGGCCCAATTCTTCTTCCACGAAGTCGTTGTAGTAGGCTGGGAAGGGGAAGTGGTACGAAATCGATGCGAGAAAGTAGAGACCATGTTGAAGCAGCGATCTTTTGAGCTGCGCGTAACGCCTCCAAAGGCGTCGTCGAATGTCGGCAGTTACACAATCACAGGGGCGGGGGTCCTGCCTACATTCCAGTTGTCTGTCCCATCGATTTCAACCACCATGACGCTAAGTGAGGCCTTGCGACAACAAATCATTGGGGTGGAAACAGCCATGGCAAAAACTGTAGAATACTCCGACGCCATTGGACCTCTGACGGTGGCGCAGCTTCTCCCGAATATCTCGACACAGGAATTGGAGGCCATTGAAGAGGTAAAAAGAATCCTACTTATTGAGGGATGCGCTGGTCTGAAAGAGGCCATCACTCAATTTTTTATCCTGAAGGAAAAACAGGGCGGTTGGACGTCGGAGGCGTCATTAGGATCACCATACCGCGTCTTTTTGAAACTTGCCGCCAATTTCCACATAAAGAAACTGCATAACATCGCCCCCATTTCAAATCTCATGGCAAATCCTGGATTGGAGCACGAATATACTACTGCTGTCATGAGGTTGGGGGACAGGTTTGTGAGAGAGAAAGCGGGACAAGACGAACGGCAATTACTTGCGGAGCTGCCAAAGCGAGACGCCATCAAATTCAGGTCAGCATTTGGGCCTCTTTATTAAGCGTTTTCGCAGAGAGACCTCGGACGTATTGTATTTACCGATGAATGCTTGTGTTGAATGTAAGCGAAACACCTTGTAAAAAGGAAAGGCAAATCCATATTGAATGATGTATTTTTTTGGTTTCTGTTATTTGCAATCGCTTACTTTACATGGCTTACCTGATCGTGGCGAAGACTATTCAGCCTTGCTTCACAGACCATGCCATTTCTTGCCCAGCCCTCAGAGGAACTACCACCGTGTCCTGTCCCAGGGGGTACGTCATTGGGACTCTCCAGGCTTTCCGTTGTAAGGTCAGCTTCTCCGTGTTGTCCGCTAATCCATAAAATGCCGCTCCATTTTTAGAGGTGAAAGCCTCAAATTTATCGAGAGCACCTATGGATTCGAACACTTCAGCGTACAATTCAAGCCCCGCAAACGCTGAAAAGCATCCCGCACATCCACTCGTGCTCTCCTTAGCCGTTTGAGGGTGCGGAGCACTGTCTGTTCCCAAGAAGAACTTGGAGGACCCGCTGGCAATGGCCCCTAGCAAGGCCTGCCGGTGGCGCTCATGCTTGAGTACAGGCAGGCAGTACACGTGGGGTTGGAGGCCTCCTTGAAAAATCGCGTTCCGATTGTACATAAGGTGCTGAGGAGTGATAGTGGCGGCAACGTTGGAACCACACGCCATGACGAAGTCGACGCCCTCCGACGTGGTTATGTGTTCCATGACTACCTTCAGATCCGGGTTCTCATCGACCAAAGGCTGCAAAATACGCACGATAAATGCCGCTTCACGATGAAAGACGTCCACATCCGCATCTGTGACCTCACTGTGGACGAGCAGGGGTATACCAACCTCGGCCATCGCCTTTAAGGCGGGGCGAATGGCCTGCATGTCAGTGACACCAGAGTCAGAATTAGTAGTGGCTCCCGCAGGATACAGCTTGACCGCAAAAACGATTCCCGAGGCCCGAGCGGCGTAAATCTCATCGGCCGTAGTGCGATCGGTCAGATACAGGGTCATCAGCGGTGTGAATATCGCCCCTGCAGGCAGAGCTGCCAAAATGCGTTCCCGATAAGCGACGGCCTGGGTCGTCGTGGTGACAGGCGGTTTTAGGTTGGGCATGGCGATGGCACGACGAAATCGCGATGCAACTAGTGGTACAACGGATTTCAAGGCGTCTCCGTCACGAAAGTGGTGGTGGAAGTCATCGGGCTTGATAATTGTGAGCTCATTTGTGACCATGGCTGCCAGAACGCCAGAAGCGCTGAACTGATGCAAAAATACGCCTGTTGGACGTGCGTTGATGGATTCATGAGCTTCTCTAAGAAACTCGAAAAAAAAGAACATCACGTATTGTGGATTCTCATACAGTTGCACTGTGGATAGGCCTTTCCCTTTTTGTCACTCGTCTGTCTAAGTTGACCAGGAACGTGACTGATATCAATGCTGCGCGTCTCGCCGCCGCCGCCAAGGTGCGCAGAAATGTCGTTGTGAGTGGGAAGTTCACGCGGGTGCAATAAACGGAAGCAATTCGGCTTGATCGGACGCCTGAACTTCTTCGCGTGGAAACCATTGAGGATCATGTCACATTTGTTTTCTTCTTTCGTTCAGTGACCGCCACTTTCGCACACATCCACTCTGAGCGGCCCATTTCATTTTGTAGTATCCAATTACCATCCTGTTAAACCCCCTCATCTCTGCGCTTGAAAATGCAACACTTCTTCTTGTTCCCCTACATATTGCCACCTTTACCTCGCATGCTATCGTTCCCTTGTCCTATCTGCCCCTCAATCCTAATTGTACGCTTTGATAGCAGTTATGAGGTCTCTGATCTCTTGAACGAGGTTCACTGGCCGAATGTTCATAATCGTACTTTTGACCCGTTGCTCATCATTCACTTGCTCTGCTTTCACGCGAAGTCGGAGAATATGCGTCCCGAAAGTGGCCTCTTGGAAAGTAGCATCGTAGCGCGCCTGCATGTCAGAGGCCTTGAACGAGTTAAGTTCTTCGGCCGATCTACCGAGAAGGATGTTGGCATGCTCGTCAAAGCACGACAAATAGACCGAACCCGAATGGTCGGTGCCGGAGACGGTGAGGATGTAGCGGTAGGCACACTCGGGCATTTCCCTCTGGCATTTCTCGCAGAAGTAGGAGTTGAGTTGTTCCGTGACTTTTCGTTTGCAGTCGGGGGACGTGCAGGACCTATACCAAGGGTCGGGGTCGCTCTTGATGTACGTGAGAGTGGCTTTGACGTCCATGTAATCTGGCTTCTCCCCGAAACCCAACTGCTCCTCCTTGATCTGAGACAGCACCTTCCTATCCGCGAAGCCACCTCCGCCGCCACCCCCTCCCCCACCGGAGGAGATGGAGGTGCTGGCCGCGGTAGCCCCGGCACTGTGCCACCAGTTGTGCAGGTGGAGGGCCTCGGGCAGGTCGGGACTGACGGTGACTTGGGAGCCTGGCATCGTCCCTAAGGACCGGCCGTTGTAGTCGGATACCTTGACCCCTTTGAAAGCCACGATCGGGTGGTTCTCCCACTGCTCGGGCTGCTTGCTCGCCCTCTCTCCCCACACGGTCAGCCGGACTTCCGTGCCCGTGTCGTCGCAGAGGGTCAGCTCCCGCTTCTCCACCTCCCGACCGTCCTTCTTGGTGGTGATGGTGCTCAGGGGGGAAAAGGCTTTGACGACGCCGATGACGTCGATGGTGGCGTTCGGGGGGGTCTCCTCCAGCTCGCCGATCTTCTTGAAGGAATAGACAGCCGACTGGATCTTATGATCGTCCATTACCTCCATGATCTCCGAGTTCGTATCGAAGGTTGTCTCGTAGTTGTTCCGTATGGAGGAGTACTGGCGCTGGGCCGGTTTCAGCTTCCCTCCTGAGAACGTGTAGACATGCCCCTGCTCGAGGAGAGGGTAAAATTTTTCGCAGGCTTCCTTGAAAAAGGTGGCGCGGATCTCTCCATCGAACTCGTCCAGAAGGTCGACCGAGAAGAGCGTCCCCTCTCCCTTGGCGTTGCTCCAGCGTTTGATGTCCGTCTTGGAGGTCACACGCGCCTTGATCACCCACCGATTTATGTACGGATTCAGGTCGTTGATGGGAATGATTGATTGTGGCGGGCCCGCGCGAACCACAGGGCCCGAGGGAGCACGATAGCCTCCCGCGGCACCCCCAGAGTTGTACGGAGGGTAAGCCCCGGCATTGCTTGACCCAGCGGATGAGCTGCCTGCAGGCTTGTACGGCACAGAGGCGCCCGCCATGGTGTTGAGCGCAGGTGCTTGTTGAGGCTGCTGTCCGTAGACTGGCTGTCCTCCTTGCATTCCACCATTTCCGCCGGCGGCTTTACCGTACTCCACCGGGTCGCCCACCCGGTAGCCAAGGGAGGGACTCACCACGTGACACCGAAGAATGATAACAATTTTCCTCCCTTGGACCTCGTTGCAAATAAACTCTTCCAAGCAGATGAGCCCGTGCTCCGTAATCTGGCCCTCGTTGATGAGCACATTTAGCTGCGTGGCGAGCATGGCCTGCTGGTAGTGAGTACCGTCCGAAACAATCAACCGGTACCGAACTTGACCAGGTTGGCCATGGTTGGGCTGAACTTGCTTGAAATCCATGACCTGTACCACAGGGCTAAATTTAGTTTGACCGGCATGGATGCGCTCAAATGTATGAGGCGTGATTTCTTGATTGGGTGCCATGAGAACAGCAACGTTCAGGCAAATGTGCTCCGCAGGCAGGTCGCTGTGTGGGGAGGGCGTACGGTCGATAGATAAGGAAATCAACCTGTTAGGATTAGGGCTTATCACAGGGTACGTACGACTAATCAACATGAAGACATGAGAAAAGGCACTGCGTGATTATAACATCACAGCATCCGTGTGGTTCGCGGACGAAACAAACGGGTCCAATGACAAAGGCTGACCGAGGAGGGCAAGAGGACTGGCACAGGCATAAACAAGAAGTACCATACGAACGACCAGTCGTGCCTTCAAGCATTTGAATCAAGATGTGTATCCATATACATTCTCCCTGTCATGACTGTTTCTTCCAAATCAGAATACCATTTCCAATAAAGGTCAAGCTGCAGAAAGAAGCAAGCAGGGCGGCATCAAGAAGATGGAGGTTACATCTAGAGATCGACTTCGAGCGTACCCACAAAAGTGCCCACCAAGGGAACCTACATCTCCAGTCATCCTCCCGTCATTCACCATCACTATTGCCCCCCAAACCCGTGGCATGACCGCCTCAGAGTCCCCCGAAAGCCCGGGAAGAGGGAGGCGTCGCCCGCCTTCCCGCCCTCGCCAAGACTAGAGAGAGAGTCCCCTGTCCAAACCCGCCGCCCGGCCTAGGCCTGTCACCCACCGTCCTGAACGACCTATACCAACACCCCGGGACGAGGTTCCTTGCATATGACTACCGTACATGGCTCTTCTTACAGGTTTATTTGGTTTGGACTGGAGATGGTAAGCCTCTTCATACATTTTACGTGCCTGCTCCCACTCCTCATCGGCACGCCCGTGACGAGGGCGTTCATGCCGCGTCTCAATGGAGCCACTTTCTTGGGGCCGTCAAATGCGCTGTCACCAGTAAATGTGGCACACAGTAGAAATCGAGGCATTTTTTGCATGAGGAGCAATGAAATGGTAAGTTTTTTTTTCTACACTGTAGCCCCTCGATGTGTATCGCTCTGAACATGCTTACCCCTCGCGGCTTGCAGACAGCTCCAAAACGCCTTAACAAAATAAATGTTCCGGTAATGTAATCATGCGGCTACTTACAAATCATTTTGATGACTACATTCTCATCAAAAGATAACTGTGGAAGGCGTGTCTGTGGTGCTCCTTGCGGGCGGAGTGGGAAAGCGGATGAAGGCCGATCGACCAAAGCAATTTATAGAGCTTCTAGGAAAACCAGTTCTTTTGCATTCCCTTGAAATCTTTAGTACCTTGCCCGGCGTCAATCGGTACGTACTTGAGAGAGAGATGTGTAAAGAATAAGTCCTGATAGTCGGCAATCGCCTCGGCGCCGACTTGGATGCGAGCCTCCTCCAGACGTAGGTCCTGCGAGGGCGCAATAGCATCACAATGTACGAGGAAGCTTCAGCAAGACAAAGGAGGAGAAATGTCTTATGTGTACGCTTTCACAACCTTTACCTCATCAGGATCGTCATTGTACTTGACAAGAGCTACCGCCAAGAATTCTCGTTTCTCCAAGAAGAGGACCCTCGTATCGTCTTTGCCGACCCTGGGAAGTACGTATAAATGGATCGATTTTTGAATTTGGGAGCTCTCAAGTAAATGCGAGCATTCTCTTCTCGGGGTGTTTATGTTCAGCATGGAAATGCCAGTCGTCCTTCTCCCGCTCTAGTATCCTTGCTCGGAATGGCCAGACACAAACGATGTCACCCCTTAGGATTTCAACATACATGTTTTTTAATACAGAGAACGACAAGATTCGGTCTTTAACGGCTTTAGTCAGACTCTTCCTGACGCTTCAGTAGTCTGCATCCATGATTCCGCCCGTCCTCTCGTATCCCAATCCGCTGTTTTGGCATCCCTTCGGGATGGTTCGGTGCACGGTGCAGCGGTCCTCGGTGTACCAATGAAAGCAACTGTTAAGGAATCTGCAGATGGAGAATTTGTGTTGAGGACTATGAATCGCTCACGTCTCTGGGAAATTCAGACTCCCCAGGTGATCAAGCCTGACATCCTGTCTGAAGCCTTTGCGCTGGTAACAGAGAAGGGCTTGGAAGTCACGGACGACGTGTCCATGGTCGAACAGGTGGGCAGGCCTGTGAAGCTAACGATGGGGGAATATACAAACATAAAGCTGACGACGCCAGAGGATATTGGTGTCGCTGAGGGGTTCTTGAGAGAGCGAGCTGAGGGTAAACTGTAGCTCGTCGGATCTACCTTTAAAAGGTATGAACTCGCCGAGTTGTGCGTGCCGTAGTTTAAGAAAAATACAACAACATGTTCGTAGTTGGTTGAACAAGGTCGGAAATTGCCTGCACAAACCTTGTGTCTTGAATGCAAACAGGAAAAACCTATGGCATATGTGTTACGAGACAGAAAAGGATGTACGCATTCATCCGTACTTTGACCAGCAACCCCCTTACATTTTTACTTTCAATTTGGGCTATTGCGCTTTTACGTTTTAAGTACTTGCGTTGTACGCTCCGGGCGTTTCCTTTTTTCCTCTGGAACAGGGCAAGCTACCCGGATTTTCTCCGAGCCCGCGGGCGTGGGTCGCATCAGGGGGAAGATTTGGACCCGCCGCACTCAGAAGACAATGACGCTGTACGCGCAGAGGGAAAGGGTCGGGTTGAAAGCACCCTTCAATGTTTTCATATTGTGGGCTCTGGGGTTCATTTTTGTTCGAAATACCTGTCGCACGCAAACTTTCCACTTTCTTCGGGCTGACGAGCACCACCCCCCTCCCCTGGGTTGCTATCTCACCTTTTCAAAATTCCTTCGTACAAATACACTTCAGCGCCCGCTGCCGGCGGTAAGCAGCACCACGCCCTGTACGGCAATAGCGCGGCAACATCGATCATGAAGCACTCCCCATCCACTTTGTTGCTCTTCCTTTGTGTCGCCACTTTTTCAGGCCCCGGGAGCGTGGAAGTGGGAGCCTTCTATCTGGTACGTCCACAATGCGCGCTGGCAAGATGTTAGCCTTTGCATGTTTTCAATGAGAGGATAATCATGCGTCTCAAATGGATGTTATACACGTCGTATACGCGACCGTGCCCGCATCGTACCAGTTTTTGAAATTGTTCCTCATTCGTACATGTGTCTTTGCGCAGACCCCCCGAGTCTCGACGGGGGCGGACATTACATCCCCCGTCATCGTCCGGGCCATGCGGTTGCAAAATTTTGGGACATATAGAAAGTCTGCCAGGGTCCTGTCATGGGTGTTTCCCCAATTTCTTCGGCAAATCATGTTTAGAGGAGCCCGTCATGGCTGCAGTACCAGCCGAAGTAGCAGGAGCAGGAGCCGTACGTCAGGCACCAATGACGCGGGGCCTGCCCCTCGCACAGGCAGACTGGCGGCTACTGCGCTCTCCTACCAGGTAGGTCCTTCGTTTTTGCAAAGGATGAGTGCTGTGTCATACAATGGGGTTGAAGGAGAGGGCGGTCGGCCGTCGCAGCAATCAGTGCAGCAGCCGCAGCCTCAGTCGGCGCAACAAAATGTTAGACCGGCGCTGAACGGAGAGGGCGGTCTTGCAGGAGCACAAGAGAACTCGGACGTAATTCCTATTTTGATCAAGTACACCGGTGGGGTGGGATATAAAAGTCTTTACACGGGTGTGTGTCGAGTCCTGAAGGAGCGGTTCGGGAACATTGCTATTCGAAAGACCATATTGGGCGTCACCGAAGTCCGAGGGGGGAAGAAACTAGGAATATTTGAGGTTGTGATAGGGGATCGCTCTTTTACGTCGAAACCAGGGGCCGTGGGTGTATATCTCCCCATGGCTGACCTACAAGCTGCCATTGAGAGGGTTGTTGTCCGGCGAGAGAAGGAGAATAAGATGCTAGCAGCTGCGGCGGCCGCTGTATCGGCCGTGGCGAGCGATGGCAGTGACGGGATATCCTACCAAGAGTCTATCCATCCATGACGGTGGTCTGTGAGGAAAGACTGCCCCATGTTGGTCGGGGTCCTGGGGGGAGATGCAGGGGGCGCGGAAGGGGAAATCCACGAGCGGAAACTCCTATATAAGGTGTCGAGAAAAGGTGCACGTGCTGTTTGGGTGGAGGGCATCTCTAACGTGTCGGCGATTAGTCTTTTACCCGTCTCTGTGACGTGCTATTCTCCGAAGATTCTCCGCGTTCCCTATTTGTATGTACAAAACCAAGTATATACTCGTATATACGCATATACATAAATATATGAAACCGCACCCTTCCTCCTCATTGGTCCCTGCTTCATCGACGATGCAGCTGTATGGAGGGAGGCGGGATCCAGGCAAGAGCAAGGAAAGAGTACCACCGTTGTTAGCTTGTGAGGTTCACGACGGAAAAGGCTGGCGAGTGCAAACTGTACTGTCCCCGAAAGGAAACAATCGGCGATGATTTGTAAACAACGACAGCTTATCAAGCTTGACTCTGCTTGCCCGGGGAATATTGTCTGCCTCTTCGCTCGTCTAACCGTTGTCCATCGTATCGTACTTTTCCCATCTGACTAACGACTTTGACTCCCCCGCAATGTCCGTCAATTGCTTCACAAAAGTGTCCTTCCACCCCTTTCTCTCTCTTCCATTTGCCGATCGAAGGCTTGCAAGTCCCCCACCTCCCGATTTGACTGCTCCGCCACGCTCTTTCCACTGGTGTACAACACGTCCTCTTTCTTTATCACTTTGAGATTCGAGCGGTAATGTCTGGCCGCCAAAATCTTCTCGTACAGCGGACCTACCGCCCTCCCCAGGATACCTGCCCAGCTTTGCCGAGCCTCATTCCTTCGCGCAATTTCTGCGTTCTTCAAATTGAGCCACCGGGACCGGAGGAAAGGGATCAGGTTGAAGCCGACGGCGTATACAATGAGTGCAGGATACAGGGCTTGGCTCAGGCCGAGCAGGCCTGGAAGGCCGGTACTCCCGTACATGGCGGAGTATTTGCTCAATATGTCGCCGAGAACGATCGCCCCGCCTAGATTAGCCACACCCAAAATGCCCGCGAAGACACGGTTCGTGGTGGGCGCGAGGGAGAAGGGCACGGGTTGCTCTGACAAGTAGGGAGCCTCCCCTAGGGCCTGGGCGGTCGAGGGAGCGGAGAGTAGAAAGCCCTTGAGGCGTTCCAACAGGGAGGCTTTGTCGAAGCAGTCTTGCACGGGCACACGCTTGACCAGGAGCGCCTGTCTGATTTCGGAGGCGCTCAGGCCCTGGTACTGCCGGACTTCCTCGTCCACTCGCACCTGGCGAGCCCACCCCGCATCCAGGGCCTCCCTCCCTCTCTCTCTCCCTTCTTCCACTGCCGAGGTCATGAACTCCGGGAACACGTAGATGATGTCCCCCTCGGAAGTAACTTCCGGGCGCCCGTTCAGGCGGGTCAGGATGGGCAAGACGAAGGACTCGTCCACCACCGCGGTCAAGGCCCCGCCTCCGCCCGTCGCGTAGGCCGTCGGGTCGGGAGGGGCGGGCACGTCCAAATACGGGGCCAGCTGCTCCGCCACCACCGCGCCACCGTTCCGCCGGATCACGCCCGCTATCTCCCGATACCTTTCTTCCTCGAGACCTGCGTTCGGGTCCCCATCCCCGAAGATGTAGGAGAAGCAAGACTCCAAGAAGCCCATCTCCGCGGGCTCCCCTTCCCTTCCCCTCCCCTGGCTTCCCGTCGCGTAGTAGTAGCCGTACGGCCGGTAGTAGAAAAAATCGAAGGGGCTGGGTCCAAAGTACATTCCCATGCCCCCCCCAAACCCCCCTCGGTCCCTCCGACGGTCATCCTCTCTGTCTCCGCCCTGGGTGGCCGAGCCCGCGAAGGCGATGGTGGCGAACACCAGGACGATAGAGAGGATCAGGCAGAGGCCAAAGGAGACGCGTGTTACATAGAACAAGCTTGGCCAAAGCTTGAGCCAGAGCTCTTTTGCTTGTTGGGTGAAGGAGCGCGTGCGGAGGGCGGTACGAAAATTTCGAGGAAAATTATAAACCAAGTCCCCGTCTTTGCCTACCTCCAGGTCTCCCTCCACCAAAGCCGCGAGCTTAACGAGACCTTTCTGTGCAACTGCCAAGTCCTCACCAGCCAAGGCTGCCACGTCCTGCACCGTTACACGCCCTCCTGCCTTTTCGACCGCAGCGAGGATCTTTTCCGGAGGGGGTATCATGAGCTGCTCTGAGGCCAAGGTGCCGAGTCCCAATCGCGTTCGCGATCGACGGTCAAAGGGTTGGTAGGCAGAGCAGAGGGCGTGTTTAGACCACGCGCGTCTTTCTGGGAACTGATGCGTCAGGATTGAGACGGATGGTGAAGTGGCTTCGGGGGCTCTCAGGGGGGGCCCGAGCAGGGGAGGCCTGAAAGCCCGCGTCGCGCCAGGCATGAAGGCCACGCCAAGAACACTTATGTAGGATATTATCATAATAATTCTCTCTTGTCTTCTTCTCTGCATAGTTATCGGCGTATTTGTCTGTTGGGTGGTTTGATTTGGAAGATGGTAAAGTTGAGCTTGAGGAGGTCGTACTTCGGCAAAAGCGCTTGCTGATGAAAACGCAGCCAAGCAAGACCGCCAATACAGCTGTAAGCAAACAAAGAGACTGTCCGGCGGTGTGGACAAAGGCTTAACCGCGTGATCTCACGTTGGATTTTCGTGTAGATAGGGAAAGTGTAGGTCAGTTGTGTCACAGTGCCTGTCACTGCAGGGGACTGCAGTCACTCTTGTCAACTCCCGGAGGCAACGGCCATGAGACAGATGCCCTGTCGGGGCTGCCGAGGCAGCAAGCTAAAAAACCATGCGACCATGCATGTGCACGTAGAAAATCAATACCGCACAGCGAGGGTGCTGCTTACATAGGCCTGCCTTGCTCACGCGTTTTGTTGTTTTGCCAGACCTGCAGTCATCGCTAAGACGGAAATGAGGCCTTCGCGGCTCAGGAAAGCGAAGATGAGCATCGAGCCTTATGACAATTGACACCTTTTCCTCGGCACCAGGTGCGACGGAGACGTTTGGGCGGGCATCAAGACCGAAAGATGCCGATCGACATAAACCTTTTACGGGTCGATCGTGGCGGAGACCCGAATCTTGTGCGGGAGTCCCAGCGCCGGCGCTTCGCATCCGTCGAACTCGTGGACGAGGTAGGTTATCAAGAGAGGTCATTTGTGCGGCGCAAGCCCGGAAAAATTTGGGTCTGCTTACTTATACAACGCTCATCTCCATGATACTTAATGTTCCAATTCACACGTGGGTGCGTTGTTTGTTGTCCGTCGACTTTCCCCTAGGTGCTAGCCAGGGATGCAAGCTGGCGGAAACTCGTGAACGATTCGGATGCAACACGGAAAGCCCGCAATGCGGTGCAGGCAGAGGTCTCAAAGAAAATGAAGGCTAAAGAAGAGTGTCGCGACTTGGTGACCAAAATTCAAGAGTTTGACAAGCAAGTGCTTGAAATGGACCGGGCAGTCAAGGCGGCCAAGGAAGAGGTTGATAAGTTGCTGCCCAAAATCGGCAACATCGTCGATGACTCGTGAGTATACGACCTTATTCTTCATCCGTGTACAATTCAACCCTAAGAAGTATTCAAAACCGCAAAGCCTTGGTCTGAGAACTGCTGTGCTACATCCGAGATCTCATTCTTTTCCTGCCTTCGGGTTTCCCCTTCACTCAATCTCACCGGTTGCACATCCCGACGCTGTTGTCTCACCGGTTGCACATCCCAACAGCGTCCCCGTCTCTCAAGACGAAGAGGCCGACACCGAAGTTGTCCGAACGTGGGGCACGCCTGTAACGGGGGATGATCTCTTGCACCACCACGACCTCTTATGGCGCATTGGAGGCTTCGAGCCTGAGAGGGGCAGCGCCGTTGCCGGGCATCGGGGTTACTTTCTGCGCGACGCGGGCCTGCTCTTGAACATGGCCTTGGTCAACTACGGGGTCTCGTTCTTGCGTGCTCGGAAATACTCGGTCTTGCAGCCGCCTTACTTTATGAACCGTGATGTCATGGCGGGCGTGGCGCAGCTGGAGCAGTTTGATGAGGAGTTATACAAAGTGACAGGCGACGACGAAAAGTACCTCATCGCAACTTCTGAGCAGCCGCTGTGTGGCTTTCATAAGGGCGAATGGCTGGAAGAGAAGACCCTGCCGTTGCGCTACGGGGGTGTATCGACGTGCTTTCGGAAGGAAGCGGGCGCGCACGGGAAGGACTGCTGGGGCATCTTTCGTGTCCATCAATTTGATAAGGTGGAGCAATTTGTGGTGTGCGAGGGCGATTTGGAAGCTTCGCAGAAGATGCAGGAGGAAATGATAATTGCGGCGGAGGACTTCTATCAGTCGTTGGGGATCGCTTACAGGGTGGTGAACATTGTGTCGGGGGAGTTGAACAACGCGGCGATCAAGAAATTCGACCTGGAAGGGTGGTTTCCAGGCTACGACGCCTACCGCGAGTTGGTCTCCTGCTCCAACTGCACGGATTATCAGAGTCGCTCGATGGAGATCCGTTGCGGGACGAAGAAAGTGGGACAGGAAGGAAAGAAATACGTGCACATGCTCAATTCGACTCTGTGCGCGTGCACTCGGACAATTTGTGCGATTTTGGAAAATTTTCAAGTTAAGGATGGCATTCGCGTGCCAGAGGTCCTGGTCCCGTTTATGGGGGGCCTCACCTTCTTGCCCTTTGTGAGGGAGGGGCGGAAAGATGCTGCGACAGCCAAGGCGGCCGATAAGAAGCCGAAGAAGACAGCAGCTCCGAAGGGCATGGCGCCGGCCGTTGGGAAGGCTCAGAATGGAACTGGGACCCCGTCAGAAACTGAGGAATTAGCGAACGCCATCGCCGCAAAGGGAGAAGAGATTCGGCAGCTTAAATTGAAGAAAGCCGACAAGGCAACAGTACAGCCACACGTTGAAACGCTGCTGTCGCTCAAGCGAGACTACAAGGCAGCAACAGGTGAGGAGTACGCGGCACCAAGCGCAGGCCAGGCACAGAATCCAAAGCCTGCGGTAAGGGCTCTCAACCCGCCGCCTCTGCCGTCAACCGGAAACGCAGGAGAGGGAGCTGGAGTGGAAGAGGCTATTACGGCCAAAGGGGAGGAAATTCGGGCGCTGAAGGCACGCAAAGCGGATAAAGAAACCTTGGGCCCCCACATTGCTGAACTGCTGAATTTAAAAGCGAAATACAAGGCTCTCACAGGCGCAGATTTTGTAGCTCCGAGCGCGGGAAGCACCAGCGTCCACGACAAGAAAGTTGCGGCTTCACAAACGTCCCCAAAAGTTGTGTCCACGTCGATCCCATCCACCAAAAATAAAACAGGAACGAACAAGGCAGAGCATGTGGCTGGAAGGAATAGTGGAGCAATAGAAGATGTACAAGGCCCCATTCTGGATGCAACAGGGAAACCCATCCTGGCGAATTTGAATACCTATCTACAGACGCGTAGTTACATCAGAGGCTTCGTACCGAGCCAGGAGGACAATGTGGTAGCTGTCGCAGTCATTTCAATGGAGAAAGATGGAGTTGACAAAGTGAGATACCCTCATCTTTCTCGATGGCTGCGACACGTAGGAGCTGTGTCATCAGCCGAGCGCATGGCGTGGCAAGCGTAAGAAGAGGTCAGAGCCGAAGTGGGATGTCCGAAAAGACAAACGAAGCGGGATATGACAGCTACGACAACAGTTGGGACGGACAGGAGATGATACGCAACGTAAAAAGAAAAGTTAGCGAATGAGAAAGGCAAAGCGAACGCGCGAATTTTTCTGTCAGACGCCTTTTCCACCATTTCTCACACGTGTTCTTTGTCGAGTGGATTTTCTGCACATTTCAAACAGCCTCTCTTTGCAACAACTTTCAATCCGCTGTACTGGGTGCAACCTGAATAATTCCTTCCTCCTTCCGTTGCAAGCGCATCCTGTACACATGCTCACCCTCGGCACTGCAAGAAAATTTGTCGTCCACTTCGCACGTCAACCCCATTGACGACGCGGCTGCCAGAACTCGATCGATGCTTACATTCCTTCGAGCATAAGATAGAAGAAACAGAGCATCTTGCCCTTTCCTAAGAGTCGCCGTAACCGTTGAGAGCAAAGGCCCAATAGCCTTCTCTTCGTATATGACGTCTGCTGCCAATACTAAATCGAATCCCTCTTTAAATTCACTGATGATTTTCTTATTTTCACCCCATTGCAATGTTCGTGCCGCGACGCAACAACGATTTTTAAGTGAGTTTTCATCAATGTTTCTGCAAACTTTCTGCATGGTCAGGGCATCCCCATCAGTCAACACTACCACGCCTTTGGGGTTCAACTGTGCTGCTACAAGGCCACAAAGCCCCAAACCACACCCAAGCTCCAAAATGCGCTGACGGCCTTGACCTTGTTTGAATAGCATGGCACGATTTTCCCACAAATATCTGCCAAGGTCCTCGCCTGCCCGCCACATGGTCAGTCCTGTACACTCTAATTGCTGCCCCAGTTCTTTTTTCCAACCATGCAATCGCACCCGAACACAATCATGCACTTTGTCAGTGCCTTCTCGCGCAGCTCCGTATACATACTCGAAGCATTCGTCGCGGTCCATCACCGCACAACTATCTTGTACTGCCTTGCGCACATCCACGTGACCGTTGATCGCAGCCTGGTTCACGAGGCCTCTCTGCGTGGATACGAACAAATGAAACAAGACACGACTTAACTCCATGCTGCTTGCATGTTATGAGAGGTCGGGTGGTTTGTACCTGAACAGCAAAGTCAGTCAATGCGCCCAGGGCTTCGTTGGAGAGCCCAAGTGCCTCCTCGTCTTGCTGCTGCATTGTAGTAATAATGAACGCTTTCTTCCTTTCTATCTCCCGAAAAAAAATTGAGAAACCACATATATTGCGTGAATGCATTGGTTTCGGTATGAGAAATTGTGTAGAATATCTTATTCAGAATTCGATAGTACCCATTGGATTAGAAAGTAGCTCTTTGTTCCGTGCGACTTTTTGTGACCAAGACTTACAGATATTATAGAATCGACAATCTCATTGTGAATGAAAGAGATGGATACAAAAACAGCAAACATTTCATGAGCCCTCCAAGTGAATCGCATTCTCTTCAGTTCTCCA
>NW_005803815.1:0-49259 GCF_000240725.1 Microchloropsis gaditana
CCCGCCCCCTTTCTACTCCACATCCATCCAGTTGGGCTCCATCCCTAAGAAGAAATGGTTGTCTCGCGCCTTCAAGACCGCCTTTTCAACTGCCTCCGGCTTCCTCCCCTTGTAGGCCCGCAGCCAGGCCGCGTCGTCCCGTGCCGCCAACAAGTCGTTCTTGGCCTTCACCCACTCCAGGAGCTGCTGGGCATTCCCGGTCCCCGTGCGGCCGACCACATTGCTCTTGAAGAGGCCGTCGCGGAGGACGTCGATGTTCACGTGGGGAAGGCGACAGTTGACGCTCGGCTTGAACATTTCTGAAAACTCGATCCGAAGGAGTTCGGCGGTCTGCGTGATGATCTCCTTCTCCGAGGCGTCGGCCATATCGGGCATGTCGATAATGGACACAGGCTGGATGGGGTTGGATACACGGATTTTAGATCAATGCCGGGTCTCAGCGACCTCTTCCAGCTTTGAAAGCTCGGTAGAACAGATGTGTGCTAGTAGGCGGCACATGAAGAGGGTCTTACCTGCGCGGTGTTGATCTCCGTGAAGAGGCGCTTTACATCCTCTTGCGCTTTGACAGGGAAGACTTCTACCAATATCAGGTGCGCCTCGGGAATAAGCACGCCCGAATCCATCAAGAGCTTCAGCGCTCCCAGACGGTGCTGTCCGTCCAGCAGTCCAATCTCCTCCCCCATCTCGTAGACGGTCAAGGACCCCGGCAAGGTCAGCGCTTTCCCTTCCTGCAGCTTGGCTTTGATGTCGTTCGCTAGAAGCTGCGCTCGTTCCGCCCGGTAAATGCGCTGCTGTTCCCAGATCGGGATGGAAGCAAGCTTTTGCACACTCGTGCAATAGATTTTTTTGTAGGTGAGGTCCTTCACAAGCTCCCCAAACACAGGGTGTAAGATCACAGGGCTCTGCTGCACCACTTGCTGCTTCACTCTTACTTTATCTTTGACCCAGCCCGCCATCTCAGCCATCTCCTGCTCGGCCTCTTTGCCGCCTGCACGCACTTCTTCCAGAATAATGTTGCCCATGTCAAACAGGCCTCGTAGGCCGGGGTAGAAGTCCACGTTCACATTTCCCACCGAGAGCCGGGTCGAGCGGGAGAAGAGGGTAGGAGATGGAGGCAGAGAGGACGAGGGAGGCAAGAAAGCCACGCAAGTCCGAAGAAAAATGACCATGGCTACGAGCTGGTAACCGCATGTACGCGCCATCATTTTTCTTGTTTCCTGATTTCTTCACCTGTGATAAAGCGCAGAAAAAGAGAGTAGGCGATCATCCTCAGAGAGTGTTCCGTTGCGCCCGGCGCGGTTAGAAAGCATCACTATCCGATCCCCAGCACCCTAAAAGGACCGCGACGTCGAAAGAAAGACACCAAGCACAGTCTTTACGCCGCACGTCCCCTCAAATCGCCCCCCACTCATGCTGTCCGCGTCGAAACCTCTGCACGCGGCCTGCGAAAGCCAGACGGGCGAGCTGGCGACAGTGTTCTTTCCCTCCTTTGGCGCAATCGACGCTCTCAGTGCAAGACCATGGCCGCGCACTCCACGAGAATGTCTTCGCAGCACATGGGACATTTACTCATTACATTTCATTGTCATTCATATACCTTCGTCTTCCAGAGAAGAGCGATATTGGACCGTAGTGACGGACCTCGCTTCGAGACCCGGCGGTCACACTTATTGCGATATCCGCCTTTGGAAGCAGGCTGGAAGGTCAGGTATCCTCGTATATCTCAACACTTGCAGGGGAAAGCCATGTCGCACAATCTGTTCGATGACACTTTTGTCATAACGGGCCTAAATCCGCACAAAAAGCGCTTCGCTAGAGGTAAAAAAAATGTTAATGGGGGTGTACTGTCACGCTAGTGGCTAGAAAAGCATGATACAAACGATATGGTCTCATACATGCAACCTGTTCAATTTGGCGCTTTTATATCATTGGAAGCATGACCCTACGAACGATGTGTGGCCGTTGCTCATGATATGTATCCAAACGAAGCGTCGTGTCCCGGCATCTCGCAGTAGATGAGGCGCAGATACGCATGTGGAACTCATGCACACCATCACATTCGTTACAGTGGACCGACTGGTGGGGAGGAGTACTTTGTTTGAAATGGACCTTATCCTGGGTAAGACGATTTTATTGGGCCTAAGAGATGTAATCTGTCGATTGCCTACCTAAAAATTGCATGATGCGTCCTCCTTGTGTCGCACCCACGGCACGTGATGCTTGTTATGTCACGCACATCTTTTTACAGATATAAATAGCGAAATCTATCAAGTCAGGCAAGACGACGAAATTGCATTGATGTTGGCACAGTAAGTGAAAGGAAGCATGTGAGCGCGTCGTGCCCGTCATGCATGTAGGATATTCGCAACCAACGGTCCCCCGTTCTTGTCAAGGCAAGCTCCCCAGAGGATCCCTAATGCCACGGTCGAAGTGACTTGCTTTACGTGCTCGCTGAGTCGACTCATGTTGCTTTTCCAAATGAAACGCATCTTCTTTCTGCCTACAGTACGCCGTACAGCGATGGAAAGCTTGATCCGAAGGAGTACCAGCATGACATGTCGGTAGGTTACGGTCTTGGCAGTGACGGAGCCGAGGCGACCAAGGCTTACATGAGTTTTTTAAATATTTACTCCATTAAACCATTCTATTCAGTCGGCGCTTATGGACCAATACGAGTACGTCACGTACGGCAAGGTGTTCAAGATCGAGTCGGCGCCCTCGGCCGGGGCCAATGTCGGCGGTAGCAAGGAATCCAAGGTGGCAATCATGATCTCGTTCGGTGGGCTACTCATGAAGCTATCTGGTGATCAAAAGTAAGTTTTCCCGCCCTTCTGGCTCTGTTAGTAGCGTCCTCAAGCAATGAGGGGAAGCGGTTTCGTCATGAACGACATTGACTCATGTTCATTATTATTTCACGAAATTTATCCGGGGGCAGACATGTCGCGCGCATTTCCATAGACAGTCCCATTTACTGCTTCATCCGCAAGACTAAGACGTCCAGGACAAGCTGAGGACACACTCATAGTAAATGTGTAAAAAGAAAAACATTAAAGGGCTTATGTTTGACGTGAAGCTACGTCAAATTTCTTTTTGCCAGGTTTTGTGGACACTTTTGTCGATCGGGCAAGACATCTTTTGGGTGCACCGCAAGAAGCTGTTTGAATCCAGGCACATAGGTATATAACACAGTATAGAGAAAAGCATGCACCCTCTCCCTGAGGACTTTTATGCACAGGGCTAATCTTATGTACATACGAGTTCAAAATTCACACACGCTCTTGCACCACACAAGTCATTTGCGAATATCTCCATCATTTCTCTCTGCCCATGCTTTTACGCTAGAGCACCCCAGGAGGCTCCAACTTTGACGTGGACCTTCAGAGGTACATTCAATTGTAGTGCTCCTTCCATGCAATCCTTCATGATTTGCACGACCTCGGTCACCATCTGCTCCTTCACTTCGAAGATCAACTCGTCGTGAATCTGAAGCACAAGTCGACAATCGCGAACATCTCCGAGACTGTCTTTCTTTATTCTGCAATGTAAGCCTTCTAGTTTGCTGTGTATATTGATCATGGCCAATTTGATTACCTCTGCAGCCGACCCTTGGCAAATCGAGTTGACACTTTGCCGCTCCGCCTGCAGACGTTCATAGATATTGCGACTGTGAATGCCTGGCAAATGCCGTCGACGACGCAGTAGGGTTTCAATATACCCGTGGGTCTTGCAGAAGTCTTTGCTTTCCTGCAAGAATTTTCGGATACCCGGGTAAGTATTGAGGAATGACACATGGAGTTTGTCGGCCTCAGCTGTAGAGATGGCAAATTGCTGGGCAGTCGCCGCAATACTTTGTCCATACAGTACCGCATAAGCCAGCTGTTTGGCTTCGTCACGCATAGCACGCGTTACATTCTCTATTGCCACTCGCCTCCACGTCGCCGCCAATGTTTGAAAGACATCTTCGTCTCGCTTTAGCGCATCGCACAACAAAGGATCTGCAGAAAAATGTGCTAGCATACGCAATTCAATCTGAGAGTAATCTGCCGATATAAGGACGCAGCCCCGAGCAGCTAAAAAAGCCATTCGAGGTTTCAATACCGTAGCTGGGTTGATCATGTCGTCAAAGGCGGAATGGCATGCTTTTAGGGGATCGTGAATAGGGTCTGGTCGACGGTACACTTTGTCAGCAGGGTATGTGAGAACCACCCCTGGAGGGAATTCAATTACGCACTGTCTTATGCGCATTGCATCCTCAAAACTGTAGTTGAAACCTCGGGATCTCCAGTAATCGGCAAGCGATGAGTCAAGGCGTGCGGCTGAGGAATTGGGGTTCAGGAGGAAACTGGACTGCTGTTGCACCTGATTTGGAGCCAACGCGTGGCTCACCTTGTGACTGGGAAATGGCTGAGATATTCGCGCGTTCAATATGCACCGCAATGTCCCAAACTGTGACGTCATAGCCTGGTAGCCTTCTTGGAAATTACTTTTTTCCGAGACGTTCGCCCACAGGTAAGAGTCGACTCGCACTGCTGCCACAGCGATCTTCGGGCGTTCTAATGATACCTGCGATGAAGCGATGTACCCGTATGTGTTGACTGGGTAATTTTGATCCAACGAGGCTGAGATGTCATCCGTGAAGAGATAGGAGGGCAATGAAGAACCGTCTTGCTTTGAGTCCTGCTTATGTGCAAGAGGTCGTCGTCCCTCTATCTCATCTTGAATACTTGCGCGGACGGTCTCTCGCACTAGCACCTCATGCGCCACTTGTTGCAAAGCAGGTTCGCTCAAGGTGATGCGGCCAGTGGCAGACCCGGAGGGATGCACCCGGCACCTGACACGGTGGCTTCCGAGCAAAGCTTGGGGGCGTATACAGTTACGTATGCTCTGCAAATTTCGAAGGGCTGCAGACAGTTGCCTCCATTCTAGGACCAGTTTTACAGCTGGGGAGAGGTTAACCATTCCCTCGAGCCACTCCGTTTCCACAGGACCAAGCACCGTTTTCTCAGAGTGACACTTTTCGCCCCACACTTTTGTCTTTCTGCTCCACTTCGGTGGCACGGGTAAGCGCAAGACCACATAAAGTAAGTGGTGAACCGCATCTTGGCAATTGAGATTCAAGTGACAACCTCCCATGGCGTCAGCAAGATCCTGCAGGAGCAGAAGTCGTGTTTGGATGGCTAGCACGGTCCCAGGGAACCATGATCGGTCGACACGCATGCCGTAGAATTGCATGTCAGCCAGAACAGGCAATAAAGGCATTTCAATCAAGCGAAAGGGGTCCAAAAGCTGGTGATTAGCCAACATTTTTTCGACAGCTCCGCGCAATTGCAAGAGCCCTGCGGCTTGCGCTCCAAGCAAGTCAACGCGCCCTGTATCACATGCTTGGTCCAGCTTCTCAAAGTGTAACGGCCCGTTGTTCGAGACACCACTCGCTCCACGTCGGGGGCCATCTCGTCCAAGTAGCGCAAGTCCGACCTTCGGATCCTCGAAAGGTCCCGCCATTGAAACATTGCGCTCCCGAAGAGTCGCTAGGACCGTTACCGCGTCCCAGACTACCTTGAGGGTACCCTTTTTGGCCAGCAGAGATTTGATGGCCTGCCACCCTTGGAGACTTGCGTATTCATTGAACCATGCACAACCCAGGCGATTCCAACGTCTGCAAAGAAGCATAGCGGGGTTGCTATATTGATACGAAGCGATATTCTGACGCCCAAAAGGTTCCTGGTAGACGTGATGCAAATTAGGACCATCACCACCGGCAGGCTCATTCACTGAGGACGTAGCTTTTGGGATGGTGCTTAAGTGACGAGGCTGATACCCCACGAACGCAAAAACTACCATCGTAGGTCTTTCAGGGAGCCCTTGCATGATGCTCACCTGAAGAATAGACCGTGTGGGCGTCTCATCACTACAGCTTTTTGATGATTTGTCCTCACCGTTCACCATGCAAACAGAGCGGTCCGAGACAGCAACGACCCTAATTTTTCGCTTCTTACCAGCGCTCATGCTGGTCGCGCATGCCATGTCGTCGCCCAAACAAGGCAAGCCTTCAAAGGGGCGGCGTGAAAAAGGAGGCGGAAGCCAACAATAATTTGAATGCTGACCATCAAAAGACACTGCCAAGCCGCAGATGATGAAATTTTCCATGCGGGGAGTATAGAAGGCATGTCGGAGTTTGCCGCTCACCAGAGGGCATGGCGTTAACCTGGTTGCATACCTATGGTAAGCATGGGATTCAGAAAATGAGGAGGACGGCGCATGCACGTCTCCGCGCCAATCGCTTACTAGAGGTACCGGGCGATAGTGTAGGACTACGCTGTAGCACAACGATTCATTCCATCTATTCACAAAATTTGTGAAATTGTTGACTGTTGCTGCCGTAACAAATGTGCAGGGAAATGCCAAATTTTCAGGGATAAAGTCCGTCCTGTGTGTATCATGTAATTGTTTACCACGCCAACCACCCAATGTCATGCTTGATTCAAGTTTCTTTGTATTTGGACTTCCTGGAGAATACTGGAGAGGGACCGATGGGATGTCGGGGATATAAAGGTAGTGGTGAGAGGAAGTCGGCGAGCGTGTCGGAGTCGACACACGCTGTGTCATGGGATAGTCCTCCGGACGTAGTTTTGGATGCCTCATGGCTACGGGCGTTTCGAAAAAAAATTTTGATGGCACATCAGCCAGGCAGCGTAGAGATCGTGTCAGAGTAGCAATCTCAGTGTGGCCCGGGCAGCTATCCGGTTGAATTCGACCACTTTGGGAGCATGTTGATGCCGACGGTATAGGTTCATTTGCCCCGAGACAAGAGGCGAAGGCTGCGCTAGCGCCATGTGCGCCATCGTATGCGTCGACATCAGAGTCTGATGAAGAGGTCGAGTCACCGTGAATACCATGCAAGCTAGACGTCGATCCAGGATCCGCCCCTTGACTAATTGACTCCTCCATCTTTGATCTCCGGATCTTATTTCCTTTCTTGAGCACAAAATGTGCAGCCTCTCGCAGCCGACGAGCAGCCTCATCGTAACACGCCATCTCGTCGGATTCCAAACCGGGAACCGCAACACCGTCGCCTCTTTTCTCAGCTGAAAAAGGACGAATCTTGCGGATGATGTCTGCGAGGTGCTCGACCGGCTCTGAACAAACGGCTGCGACTGTTCGCACGTCAGTGTCATAGAGTGCGCGTGCCAACGACAGTTCCAACCGTGGGATCTGCATGAGTGGCATTAGCTCCTTGACTTGTTCGCCGCCGACGGCCGTCCCTGCCTCCTCCAAAGCTCGCGATAGCAAAGTCCATCCCAACTGGGTCAAAAACGACTGGATCATTCCCACGTAGCTTGCCGCAGATTGCTGCAACGCTTGCAGGCTGCCTCGATCGACCCCGTACGTGGCCGCCGTGGCGTCCAAAGGTCGCTCTGCCACAGCCAGATCATGGAGCGCTAGCGCCCCCCATAGTCGCCGGGCGCGCATAATCATCAGCTGCTCTCCTTCCACGACACCAGTGGCCATGCGAATGCTACGACCAATAGGTTGAGCCAGCCCGCGCGCAGTATGGTTCCCAGCCTCAGAGGACCCAAGATGCAGCAGGGGCCCTATTAAGACGCCTGAAGCTGGTTGCTGGTGGCTCCAACGATCCAAAAGCGCTTCAGAGAAGCCAATTAACTCGAATATCAAAGCCTTGACGGGATCAGTCCGTCGTGCCCGGTCGTAAATTTTCCAAAGTTGATTGTAGTCAGGTTGCAAGGGATGAAAGACGGGCGTGACAAGGTAAATCAGATGGAGGTTACCGTCGAGGACCAGACGCTGTTGGGCATGCTTGAGGTCTTGAAACACGAGCAATCCCTCATCCGGAGCAAACGAACTCTTGAAAAGCGCATGACCAAGCTTGCTTGGGGACAAAAGCGTTGACACAGTGGAGCCAATGTCAGGAACAGGTGGTGCTGCAGTTGACATGACAGTTTGCTCTTTCTGCTCAGGCGTGTGCTCCGCTCGCTGGCTGGTCGAGACTTCGGCGTTTACGGATGGCCCAGGGAGCTGCTTCACGATGCGGTGCTCGACCAAATACCGCAAAGCATCACGAGCATAATAGAGAAATGAATTCAATCGCGGAGAATGCCGGAGGCGCTGTCGCAGTGCCAACGTGCAATGCAAAAAAATGTCTAGATCATCATTTTTTTGCAATGAGCCGGAGGCAATCGCTTCTAATATCGCCCTGACCAGAGCCCGTCCTCCATCTTGTTCCGGGTCGAGACAACTATGTAGGTCGTGCAAGGGCTCAGTCATCAGACGTGTTGCCTCTTTGACATCTTGGGGAGACCTTGCCAGTAAAATGGACTCCCCGTATTTTTGCTGTCCCGCGCGACCCGCTCGCCCAGCCATTTGCCGGTATAATGAGATATCAAAAGCTCGATTTCCCCCTGGACGGAGGGTCCTAAAGATTACCCTGGCTGCAGGCAGATTGATACCTGTCCCGAGTGTAGAGGTTGCGACAATGACAGAAAGCACTCCTCGACGGAAGGCCTCCTCCAGGGCATTCTTTTCGTGATCGGTCAAGCCCGCGTGATGAAATGCGATGCCTTTCGGTATGGCGAGCAACAAGCAGGGATGAACACTCATGGAGTGTTCGCGAAGGTCATCTAAAAGAGCTTTCCGCATCTTGACAGTATCGTCACTTTCTTTGTCCTCTTTCTTTTGCCTCGTCATCGCATTTGCCATGATAGCACCGGGCAAAACACCAAGTTGCTCCGCCAGAAGAGTCGCACAGTTTTCACAGTGTTTACGGTAGTGACAGAACACCAAGACCTGATGTCCCTTCCTTGTAGTCTCCTCCACCAAGGTCGTGATATGGTCCGGATCTTCCGCTGGAGGACGCCGAGACTGCAGTCGACGCAGACAGACCCCGTCCGCCGCAAAGAGAGCATCTCCCCACTTGTACATCTCCTGAAGCTCGACCGGGCGGAAAGAGGTATGGAAGAGTGCCGCATCCATCCAGTCCGCGACTTCTTCCAGATTCGGTAGGGTGGCGCTGAGGCCAATAATTTGCACGTCCAGCGGGGGGCCTTGATTGTCGATTGCGGCGTCGGTGGTCAAGTCGGATGGGCCTCGTCGGCAGTGTTGGAGCGCCTTAATGAATTTCAGCTTGCTGTGTGGCAAGTGTGACGGCATTCATCGACGGGATCCCACAGATCGAGGCGTATTGTAAGAAGTCATTTGATTACCAAGCTCTCATCGCGGTCTTGCGGACCCCCCAACTCATACTCTCAACAATTACGGCTCCTCGGATGAATTTAAGAGACTGACTCACCTTAAAAGAAGTTCTAAAAGATACCCGCGCTGCTGATCGGCCATCATGTGCAGCTCGTCCACGACGAGGCAGGACAGCTGATTGATGGAGCCCTCCTGAATCATTTTGTTCACCAGTGCATTTGCCTTCTCGATTGTGCAAATCCCGATCTGACAGCGGCCGAAACCTCGCCCGCCCTTGTTGCCGTGGAATGCTTGAATGCGCAATGCCTCGCGCCTGCTTTTTCGCGCATTATACACACTCACCAAACTTTTGAAGTGAGCCAATTTCTCACGAACGACAGCCACAAAAGGAAGCACTAACAACACTTTTTTTCTTGTATGGATGGCGCGTCGAAGAAGTAAGACATCGGCAACGAACGATTTACCGCCGGACGTGGGGGCGCTGTACAATAGATTTCTTTCTCCAGTCACAACCCCAGGTGTCTGTAGGCACTGACATTGCCAGTCATATGGCCGGACGATGCCGCGCCGCCGGTAGGCGAGGGCCATTTCCACTGGCAACTCGAGCACATTTTCAAAGAGTGCCTCGATAGAGATACGTGCGTGTGCTCTTATTTCTGCAAGCACCTTCTGAGCAGGGAGGGAATTGTCGAGAGCAGATGTAGAGGTGGGAGGAGAAGCAGCCGTACCCGGATCTCCTCCGGCCATGTCTCGAGCTGCCTCAGAAACACGGGGAGAATGTCTCAGGCATTCAGCGCCGTCAGTGGCGGCAGCAGCAGCAGCCTCTGCAAGCTCGCACATAGCTATCATTTCGTCTACGGGTAGGTCCTCGTCAAGCGGAAACAGTGGAGTGGCATGAGACGCTCGGGGGGTAGAAGACGATGGAGGAAGAGCGGCCATGCCAGGGGTGCGACGAATCCCGCCGCGCTTGAAAAGGATCAGGCTGCCATGATGTGGGCAGATGTATCTTCCTGCCTGTCTTCTTGGACAAGGTGATGATTGTGCGGTGAGTGTGGGTGGTAAGTCGGGATGGTAAACTTCTTGTTTGAGTTCGAGGGTTTTGGCGAGGAGGGAGCGAGGGGGGAGGGAGGACGGGTCGCTGCCTCAGATGGTGTGTGATACCGGGGAGAGCCTGTCAGCGCAGACACGGGTTTGCATATGGTACGAATCGTCTAGAACTATGATTGTATGGAAGTGGTGCCTATAGCAGGAGAAGGATTGCTGGTTTTGGAGCGACAATTCCTCCCCACCGTGAGGATACTTGCCCTCATGAAGTTTAGGCTTGAGGATGACGGCATTATGCATCATGGAGCTAACACTTTGCAGGTCCTAAAACTATTACCAAGCACAGGGTCACAGGTCGATTTCGAGACGTATTGACGTCGAGCATTAATTCGATATGTCTGCTGTAAGTATTTCGCATGAAAGCGGGGGATACATGGTCGGCCCTCTATTCGACCGACGGCCCTGCTGTTCGCTCCTCTAATTCCTCCTCCAACCGACGTGCAGGTACTCGTAAACCCCAAGCCCTTCTTGCAAGGGCTAACCGGCAAACCTGTCTTCATTAAACTCAAGTGGGGCATGGAGTACAAAGGTGTGTGGGTGTGGAAAGTGGCAGCAGATATCTCTGTTTTCTTTGTCTTGCTCGCATACTTCTCTTGCTTCACTTTCCTGCAAGCATCAGGCTTGTCGTGTGCACGAAGCGTACACTGATGCCATCCGCGGCCCATGCAGGCATACTCCTCTCCGTCGATAACTACTACAACCTGCAACTGGCGGACACTGAGGAATGGATCGACGGGGCCATGGCAGGAAACCTGGGAGAGGTGCTGATCAGGTGGGTGCAGATCAACGATGTGAGAGCGACTCAAGGCAGGCAATGCGAGCCTCACATGTTCCTTCCCCCTTTGTCTTTTTCTCACATCAGGTGCAACAACGTTTTGTACGTCAGAGGAGCGCCGGAAGAGGACATGGAGGCATAGTGATTGGCGGTGACGGTGATGAAGGGGAAGAGAGCGATGACGGGAGATTTCCGACGGCGTTTCACAAGGAAATAATTTAAAAAAGCACTTAACCTTGACATAATGGTTCTCAGTGCGACAGTGGCTTGTTGCGGTTGAGTTTTTTCACCTTAGCAAGAGCTTTTAATCACTTTCTGTACACGAGTGCTGGTCATTCTTAGCCCAAGGAACCTGCAGCCCGCTACCACCCATTCACGAAGTCTACACATTCTTAAATCGATATTGCATCCGATCCAAGGCATCAATTTCCCGATTCAATCTCTTGAGGTCCCAATCGATGTACAGCGAGACCGTGACCACGAAGAGGGGGGTCGTCGGCAGCCACCAAAGGCCCAGGGGTGGAGGAGGTGTGAAGTGCCAGAAAATGCTGTGATAGCGCCGTGAGGAGAACAGAGGGCAAATTAGTTTGCACGTCGATATGCGTGTTTTCTTCTGACACCCACGAACGACAGCACTCCCGCCCATCAGGAAACGTGCGCCACCCCTACGAAAGTCCGGTCTGTCAGCCATGTGTCCGATCGGCCGGAGGGGCTTACCATGACCACGCCACGAGGTTGATGACACTGGCACACATTGTAATGGCTAATAGTTGCGAGTTGCCACGACCCTGGAAGAAAATGATGAGTCAGACTGAAGGTAGCAAGAACATCGAAACCTAGATAACACTCATGTGGATTCAGCCTACAGCGTGCACTCCAGTCATTATCCCATGCCAAAATTGTTGCTCGGCCAAAAAGACTTCCAAGAAAAAGAGTAAGTGTTCATATTTACTAGGATTTCAGGTTGCTAATTAACACCTCGAATATGCAAAAGTATGGTTTACAATACCGCTAGAGCTTGCATTCACGTACCGCAAGCACAAAACTCGCTATCACGATAGCAAAAGCATTCATAGAGTACGTGGCTAGAAAGCCTGCTGATGTAGTGGCCGACTGGAGATGCAGTTGGTGCTCCAATTTAAAGGGCGCCTTGAAAGTTACAGCCGCGCAGTACGCGAAGATCAAGAGCAGGAAAAAACATAGCCCCAGGAAAACTCGCTAAATGAGCGCCAGAGTGCGACGGAATAGTAGACAAGGGGTTAGCTACGTGGCGCGAGCAAGCCTTGTGCAGAACGGCACCAAAGAAGACATTGCGTGTGCTCTTTGTAAGGGCTCGTACATGGGGTGAGCCGATCGATGTCCAACAAATATGAAAAAGCAAACGACCAGTACACCTGTTCCCCTCATTTCCTTTTGTAATTTACCCGTGTGAGACGGTTTTGCTCCTCATTCTTTCGTCGAAGGTCTTGAATAACGGTCGCCTGCTCCTCTTCGTCTAAAATTTCAGGGTTCACTTCCTCATCTTCGTCCGCCGCACAGCTACCTTGCTGTGCTGGGTGTCGCCTCCTGCTGCCCATTGACTCTTTTTTGTCTTGATTCTGTACGATGCAGTTATAAGATTGAATCCGGCGCGCACTCAAGATGTCACTCCCCTGCGAATCATTCTGTTGAGTTGGAACAAATACATTAGGTGCCACACGGTGGTCAACGGAGGCGTTCGCCGGGATCTGTCATCGGAGGTTTTCGCCGGGATTCAACATAGGGCGAATCCACCACATTTTATATGACAACGACGTCGACAGGGTCAGGAAGTAGAAAGTTTAACTCCATAGATCGTCCTCCGCCTAGCCAGGGGTGTGGGAACGGCAGAGGCATGTCGGCGAAGTTCCGAAACGCCGAGGACGACAGGCCCATGCGCAGGTTCCTTGCCTTTCGATTTCGCTCCCACGCCACGCACTGCACGCCACGGCAGACCACGCCCCTGGCTATCATGCCACCGGCATTTGAAGGCCAAGTTGATATATATATCCGCGAGATCAACCCGATTCTGATGCCTGACGGATGAATGGAGATTTGTCTACGGCACCATTTTGGTCACTTTCCGTCAGTCCATGCTGGACAACAATCCAGACGTTTGACAGGAGATTGTCATGAACATGTTTGCGAGTCAAAGCATGCACCAGGGCCAACATGAGAACCTAACGTACCATACGAAGTTTCCAATATGCGTGACAGCTCATCCCCTTCCCTTTCCTGGCAATTTTTTGATTAGAATGTTTCCGCGCAGTGGCAGGCCTACTGGCCGGCCTATTGGCCAAGAACACACAAGGAATTTCAATCCTTCAGGCAGAAATACCGTAGTCTTCGTTATATTAGTCATTATGGGTCTGTCCAACGTCTATCTGTATCTTGGCCCCACACATTCCCGTCGGGGAATATTTACCACTGATTCATCGGTCAACGACGGCTTCTCGGAGGCGAACGAACACAAGCTATCGGCCAGACATCCACGATCACGTCCGCAGCTTGTGGATGATCCAATCGTCAAGGAGGATACACCTTCTCTGGCTTATCCGTACGCTGGGCGTGGAAATCCTTTCTCTTCTCATAAAACTAGGGATCGTACTAAACGAAAGAACGTCCTCTTCATCATGACAGATGACCTGCGACCATCACTGAGCATCTACGACAAGCCGGTGATTACGCCTGGGTTCGAACGTCTAGCCAAGGGCGGAGTTGTTTTTGAACGGAACTACAACCAAGATCCAATATGTAATCCATCGCGAAACTCGTTGTTGTCAGGTCGCAGGCCGGATACGACGAAGGTGTGGTTGTTCGAGGACACAGTCGCCAGTGACTACGGCAATATCTTTAGATATTTCAAAAAGGAGGGTGGATACAAGATGTTAGGCACGGGAAAGCTCTGGCACTGGACAAGTAGCTTTATCGAGGAATTCGATAACAAGTACTTTCCAAAGTCGACAGATGCCTGGAACGATGGAACGGATGAAAATTACCAGATGATGAATGCATCAGTGCAACCCGACGATAATTGGCCAGAGGAACGCTTCTGGGACTACCGCATTGCTTCAGAAGGCATATCGCTCATGAGAGAGGCGGTAAATACAAAGGATGGCAACCCTTTTTTTCTGGGCGTAGGGTTTCATCAGCCTCACCGACCTTGGCACATGCCTCAAAAGTACTGGGACCTTTACGAAGACAGGTATGTGCCAGTCACGCCGCACACGACATGGCCGATAGATGCGCCCGGAGTGGCGACGGGAGACATAAATCCCCTTGAAATTGGAATGCTCCCTGATTCGGAAAAGACCTATGTTGCGGACCCCACGGGCCGCGTGCCTTCTGATGCTATCCGCGAAAACGTACGGGGTTACCATGCTTCGATTTCTTTTCTTGATCATCAAATTCAACGGCTCTTGGACGAACTGGAGAGGCTGAACCTGGTGGAGGACACGATAATTGTCTTCTGTGCAGACCACGGTATGAACATTGGCGACCATGGTATGTGGGACAAGCGGACTCTGTTTGAAACCAACGCAAGGGTACCCCTGATCATTCGGGACCCGGATATTCCCGAAAGTTTTGGGATGAACGCGTCCGCCTTGGCGGAGAATGTGGACATTTTCCCTACTATGATTGAGATGGCTGGCTTACCGGACCCCGCTGGTCGCTTGTTTCCTCCGCTGGAGGGCAAGAGCTTGGTTCCCGTGCTGCGCGATCCTGTCAACGGACGCGTAAAGGACTTCGCATTGACACAGATTCCGCGATGCTGCAGTCAAGGATGTGGAAATAGACCATTAAAAAAAGTGCCATGGTTTGCATGGGAGGTGTGCTCCGGAGGTAATCGTGATTGGAACGATTTGAACGAAAGGGTATACATGGGCTACTCGATGCGCACAGATGAGTGGCGATACACAGCGTGGGTTCCCTTCAACGCGTCCACGCACACCCCTGAATGGACGCAGGCGTGGGGAGGAGAGGAGTTATACGATCACCGAGATCCCCGCTGCAACGAAAAGGGTAATTTTGACTCGTGCGAAACTCGAAATATGGCGAAGGATGTGTCATTGCAGCTGGCCAAAAAGGAACTTTATGCAAAGATGCGCAGCATTGTAGACACATATAACTACAAACAATGGAAATTGAAAAGTCAACATCAAAGTGCGAAAAAAGTGGCGGAGCAGCGTCTGCGGTTACAGTGAGTATATACTTTAGGAAATTAGTGCGTGTAGGCGGTTTATGTGGAAGCTACGCTTTAACGGTGTACTTTTTGAACGAATAAACAGAAAATACGTAACGTGCAGCGGACATATGTATATTCTGGTGACTGTATAGTTGTTGGAGGTTCTCATGCTCGACTTTCTGAGCGATTAATCCCCCTCCCCGGCCCATGTTTTTTGAAATCGTCATAATCCCACAGCCCGTCCATCCGATGCCGCGTCTAGCCCTACTCTTGTATACCTTGATCAGCTACCTACATTGGTAGATCTTCACGAGGAATGGTGACCGGCATCGGAAACGAGGGAATGATGCCTAGTGTTGGGGCGATTTTGAAGTGGCGTCACTCTCCTTGTACGTCAGAGCTCTTCCTGGCCCCGGATCGTCCTACGACTGCACCCTTTCTTTTCGTAGCACTAACACCGTGTCTCCATGTCGACGAACAGTATACATCAGTATTTAAGCTTCTACCCAGAAGCACGAAGGTAGCCTCGCTGGTTTCCGGGCAACGTGCCTTTTGGCGCACAAGCAGCCTGAGGGCTGCGTTTACCTCCTTGCTACGAAGCAACTAGCCTTCAAACACCAATATCTTCCGCAATAATTTCCGCAACTCTATCGAATTCTGCTATGAGCTCAATTTTAAATCGTTTGCGCCAGAGCTTTCTTCGATATAGCGTACGACAGCGGGATTTACAGGTAAATTTGCTCAAAACATTCGCCTATCCGTTGTGCACCGGAAAAACAAGTGCGACGATCGCGAGAACAAGTCGTTATGAAGTTAGGAACCCTCTGAATAGCGAAATACTTATCATTTGACACACTTTCAAGCCTCGCATGAATCAAACAGTTTAACGCAACTTTCATTTTCAACTTTTCTGTTTCAACAACAATGGCGCGTCGTGTTTGCAATCAGGAACAAGCAGACATTGAGACCGCTTTGCTGCTCACATCGTGGTGGAAATGTATCACTATAGGACACCAAGAAGACCGTCAAACATTGCAGCAAGAGGCAGAGCGGATGCAAAGCATGGCAGGCTACAAGCAAGTAAACATACTTCGAAAAAACCTAGATCACCAGATATTGCGCATGTTTTTGGCCATTGATGCAGCCCGCACCGTCGAGGAGACAACTAAAGCATCAAGGATGCATCATGGCTTTGAAGAAATTAATGGTGGTACGGGCGGCTCAACTCAAGCAAGAGAGGACTGGCGGCCACCTAACCGGAGGCGACGGCCCCAAACAAGTTCCATCTCGCGGCGTGGAGAAAGAGAGGATATGGAAAGTGCTCGTGAGAGCGCCCGAAGAGGGCGTGTGTTTAAATCCTTGCGACAAGATCTAGGGTTTACGCTTTGCCATGGACCTTCCTCAATACTATCAGCTGGAAGGGGCGTCTTCCTGGAGGGACGTGCTCGCATCGGATCTCTCGTTGGCATCTATCCTGGCTTGGTCTACCTGCCTGAGCACCTCCGAAAAGCCGAAGAAGTAGCAGAGCTCTTTCCGGACCCGGATATCTTTCTCTTTCAACGCTATGATAAAATTGTGGTTGACGGGCGGGCGGCAGAGAAGATGCCGCATAATGAATACGCATTGGCTCACCTTTGCAACCATGGAAAGCCTAACGTTATGGCTGTTGCGTATGATTTTCCTCAGGATCCACTGGGTTGGGGGGGTTTCCCTCACGAGCTGCGACCATACATACCGAATGCGTTCGCGCGGCCTCGCTCTTTACTAGGTAGCCCGGACCAGTCAGCCCTGATCCAATCTGTCGTACTGGTTGCCACAACGGACCTGGAAGATGGAGAAGAACTTTTTCTGAATTATCGACTAAACCCCAAGCACGGGAGTGAAAGCTTGCCGCCCTGGTACGTGCCTGTGGACGCGAAGGAGGATCAGCGGCGCTGGGCGTGAGGGGTCTAAAGTCTGAAATCCAGTGGTTATCCTAAGAGGTGTGAAGGAAAAGGACATTTCTTAGGATATATTATTTTTGTGGAAAAAAAAAATCAAAAGACCAAATAATTTGAAATGGCTCACGGAGCAATTTAAGTTAGACATTTTCGAGAATAGTTTCCTTCAACGCATTGTGCAGTTTTTGTTGTCTCGTCTCCCGGTGCTTCTTTGGTTAGAGATTTTCAAATTTGTCCTCATCCGTGCCTTAAGCCCTTCACTCAAGAACAGAACAAATTGAATGGAAAGGAGGATAAGGCCATGAGATCGAGCCCAAGCCACAGACAACTCGCCGCATGAAAAAGGAAAAACAATCTAGGGTGATGGTCTTGCAAAATGCTGGCTTTTCTTCCTTTTCAAGCTCGATTAAAAACACTCTGGCGTGCAAAGTTAGCTTAGCTGGGACAAGGCTCAGTATTCCTCCATGCGTGGTCATCTAAATCTATTTCTTCTTCTTTTTGGAGTCTGCCCCTGGTCCACCGCCTCCGCCGAAACCCTTAGCCTGAACGCTGCTAAGATTCTGCAGCTCCATCACGGAGACTTCCCACCCCTTTTCTTCTGCCACTCCAAGCACGGCATTCACAAAATCTGCTTTTTTCGCGCTGCTTTTGGGCGACTGAGCCTTGTTTTGCTTTAAATAATCCTTCAGCTTTGGAATGGAAAGTTTCACAGTTAAATCCTCCACCATACGTTTGGACATATCTTTTTGTTGCTCCCGAGCCCGTGCTCGAACTTTCTCCTCCCGCAATGCACGCTCGGCGCTTTCGTCCGTTGCAGCGGACTTATCTTTCTTTGTCGGGGCCGGAAGCTCATCGGATTGGGCTTGCGCGGCCCTTGGGTCGACAGTGCTAGCAGCACGGATATTTGCTTGTGGTACCGCTTTCTTCTCGTCTGAGTCCTTTGCAATCTCCGCTCGAGCCTCCAGTGCAGCTGCCTTCGCTCGCTTTAGCTTCTCTTGGCGCTCCTTCTCTAGCGCGTTCTCCTTCTCGCGCTTGGCCCTCACGACGGCGGCGCGCTCTTTAGCTGCCTTTCGGGCAATTCCCGCTTGCTTTTCCCTCTCAGCCGCAGCTATTTCTTGCTTACGCTTGTCTTCAGCGGCTTTGAGTGCACTCAGTCTTTCTGCCTCCGCTTTTCGCACAGCTTCCTCTGCCTCTCGTTTTGCTTCGGCCTCCTCCTGCTCCCGCTTCTTTTTGGCTGCTGCCTCTGCTTGTGCCTTGGCTTCTGCAGCAGCTTTCTCCTGCCTCTCTTTCTCTTGGCGCGCTGCCTCTATTTCTTGGGCTTTGCGCACAGCAGCCTCTTCCTCCGCTTTCCGCTTGGCCGCCGCCTCGGCCTCTTGCTGAGCCCGGATCTTTGCCTCCTCTGCAGCGCGTTTCTCCTCCTCGAGACGAGCCGCTTCTTCCTTTGCTTTTTGTGCCTCGACACGTGCCTTCTCTTCCAAAGCTTCTTTCTCCTTCTGAGCCGCCAGACGCATGGCCTCCTCATGCTCCGCCCTCTCTTTCGCTTCCGCCTCCTCCTTCGCTTTTTGGGCAGCGGCCGCCTGACGAGCCTCCTCTTGTCTCTTCTCCTCAGCCTTCTTCTGAGCTGCCTCTGCTTGAGCCTTGGCCTCAGCGATAGCCCGCTCTTCCTCCGCCTTAGCTTTCGCCTCCGCTGCTGCCGCCGCCGCCGCCTCTGCCTTGGCCTTCTCAGCCTGAGCCTGCGCCGCCTTTTCTTCCTCAATTTTCAGCTGCTTGGCAGCCTCCGCCGCCTCTCGTTGTTTGGCTTGCAGGCGGGATGCTTCCGCTTGCTCCTGCTCTCGCTTTTCTTGTTGTACTTTCTGCTCCGCCGCCTTCTGCGCGGCTAAGAGCTCTTGCTTCTGTTTTTCTCGTTCCAATTCCATCTCTTGATTTTTGCGAAGGCGCTCCTCCTCTTCGCGGGCTCGCTGGATCTTCGCCTCAAGCATCTCCCTCTTGGCAGCTTTTTGCGCGTCCTCAAGGGCCTTCACCCTCGCTTGCTCGGCCTCGAGCGCCATGCGAGCCGCGTCGTCTTCCATTTGTCGAGCAGCCTCCGCCTCGGTCTCCTTCTGCTTTTTGTCCAATGTGCGTGCAGAGAAAAAAGCCAAAGGCAAGGCTCCCAACACTGCAAACCCCTCAAATCCCTTAAGAGCGCCACTGGATGTTTTGACTACTGCGTCAAAGGGCTTCTCCTCTACTGTCGTCGCCAGGAGCGGCATAGTTCCCGTGCCTTTGCTAGGTTGACCCGCGTTGGCGGCGGCCAATACCTTAGCATCCAATGTTTGGATCTCATCGTTTCCACTGAAAATACTGACGGTCGCGAAATCGTGTTGGTCGATCGCGGGAGAAGGTGTGGCCTGGACAGGGGCCACGCGTCTAGTTGCCTTGCTAGTGATGGTCGAATGCTGAGATGGAAGAAGAAAGGCCGCAGCTCCACCTAGCACAACAAGCAATAGTAGAACCACTTGCACATTCGCCCGATCTGCTCTCCTCAAATCGTGATTTGCTGTCATCGAGCCCCTGTTCCTTGCAGATGCCTCTTGCTGTTGTTGTTCGTTGAAGGCAATAGTCCGGATAATAATTCGCAATCAGAATGGAACAAGACTACCGAAACCCACAAAGATTGTGCTGGTAACATTGAAAATTTCATGCTGTCTCTTCCATCTCTTCGCCGTGAACGGTCAAATAGAAAGACAGGAAAGCTTAAGACGGGAAACGACAAGGAGGAGGTGTGTGGTGTGTGTGGCTGGGTCCTCAAGTCAAGCGCGATGCTACCGAGAACGCGCAGAAAAAGGCGCGAAGGTCCTTTTCCATCATATCATCCTTCTCCCCCTTGGGCGGCCCTCGCCGCCCGCCTCGCCCCGGGTCCTAATCCATCATATATACCAGAGCAACGGCGTGACGGCGCACGGCCGTGTTCTATCAGGAACTTTTCGAGGCGGCGTTTCGCCTTCCTTGGGATTTACGACCAGTCGCGGTGAATTGTCCAGCTTTCATGTGCCTACTGAATCACTCTGTTGATTAGACTGTGGCATTTGGGCGCCAGCTGAACGCATGCCCACGCCAACGGTACCAGGAAAATCGTATTCATAGGAATCGGGTCAGTCATAAGTCCGAGTGGCTTCGAGATTCAGCCTTGATTCCTCTCCTCAGGGCATGCAAATTGCTTCCTTCTATAATTTTCGCCAGTGAAGATCTCACGCATGTATTCTTGAAAAATGTGTAACCATCTTTGGTGGCCTGATTGAGCTACATATCATTACTGAAGTTGATTTCTTTTTCTCTTCATGTTCCGGTGTCTTCAGGAGGAGAACTTGGAAGGCGCGTCAGCAAGAAATGCTCATGTTGGTTCGTCTCTTGCTTGTTGTGGTAGCATGCGGTGTGCTTGTCGTATCCCGAGTGCTCATCGTGCAAGGAGATACTAAGGCAAAGGCACCAAGCACGGCGGGTAGCTATACGCATTTGCCTTTGACATTTGGTGGGTTGGACACGGGTGGCAGCAGTGAGGAAGCGGATAGACGTCACGATCTGGTCCCCGGATTGGGAAGCAGTAAAGTAAGCTATCGTCGGCTTCGAAAAGCCACTCGAGCAGCGGCCGCGGACTCGGGTTTCAGTTACGAGCGAAAAAGTTCCCAGTCGGATGGTGTCACTCGCCGACTGAGGCCTTTCCAAGCCGTCCGGACGACGTTACAGTCGCAAGTACGACGCGTCAGGAACACCCTGCAATCAACCCGGGTCTCGTCTGCGGTGGCGGGACTTCTAAGTCGCTTTCCTCCGCGTCTACAGCGCCGGCGTACGTCTGAGAGGAGGCCTGCGGGACATCTAAGTTCGTTTGCCGAGCGCTTATTGCGACAACTTCGGCGGCAGCAGGCCCACCTGGTCCAGGATGCTGAGGCGATGTTGAATGGTGACGCTGCTGCCTCATTGGAAGGAGTGGACCCACGGTACTTATCCCTCCTTCAGTCGCTCGAGGAAGAAGGCCATCAGGCGTTGGGAGATGAGGGCGGGGGCTGGCACCCTGTGTCGGACAAAGAGGACACGAAAATTTGGAGGCGGAATCTGGCGGAAGACGCGTATGGGCGGGAGTATCCCTGCCTGAAGTTGTCGACAGTGCTGCACGCCTCCCCTGAGGCTGTAATGGACCTGCTGGTGGACTCGGAACGCGTGGGCGAGTACAACAAGTACAGCAAAGGCCGGGACGACGTGGCGCGTGTCGGGCCCCACACCAAGATAGTCTGGAATAGAACTCTACCCCCGCTGCAGAAGAAGGCGCACGAGTTTTGCACGATCATGCACGTCGTTCGGCGCCCTGACGGCTCTCAAGTGATGCTGACCAAGTTCACAGACCATCCGGAAGTGCCGCGCTCCTCCCGCTTTGCGCGCTCCGAGATCATTTTGGGCGTCACAGAAGTACGTCCCCACCCGACAGACCCTAACCGCGCTCATCTCACCACCATTAGCCACGTTAAGTCGGCTGGGATTCCGCCTTTCATTGCGGAGAAATTCAGTGTGCGGGGCGTGGTGGATTTCGCTGAGAGCCTGCGGAAAGCCCTGCATTTAGAGCGGAAAGGCCCCGTGCAGGAGGCGAAGGCGGAAAATTTTCAAAAACGAAGGCAAGAGGAGAAGCAGGATCAACTTCAGGAGAGCTTCGATGTAGAGGCGGTGGTAGCCTGAGAGCGACGAGCCATGTGGAAATAGACGGAGACGGCGGGCCGAGGGGGGGGGCTGCCCGAATGTTGTAGAGTGCAGTGGTAGGTGTGCCGTGTTTGACCTCGCCACACCCAGCCATGGCCAGTGATTCGACAGCATTGACGGGGGCAAAGGGGCGAGCAGTGCGGGGGCGTTGTCCTTTACTGCCAGACACATAAAAAAATTGTTCATATGCATACATGAGAGGACTAAGTTAGGCCAGCGGGGTCTGAAGGCACATCTTTCCCAGGGGTATCCAAACCTTGAGTGCACTAGGACACAAAGCAAGGGAAGACCCGCGGCTACAACGACGACAGCACTGTAATTTAAAGTATAAGGATGATTGGGGAGGGGCATCTTCTCCAGTCGATGCCACTTGAAAGAACGATGCGAGCTTTCGCCGTACCAGTTGCGCAAGGGTTGACTGTCATTTCAACTATTTTACCTGACGGGCAGACAAATGTACTTATACTTTCAGCTGGCTCTATCTCAAGAAGCCAACAAGTTCTCAGGCGTGAAGATTAAAAAATATACCTTCTCAAAATATACTTACAGTTACGGAAAGGTGCACGCCATGAGCGAGCGGTTGCGAATCCCTTTTTTTCGCCGACGGCATGACTGCGATCAGCGCGACAAGAGTACGGTCGTCACATCGGTGCCCTCGCCGCCCCCACTTTCAGTCTCGATCCCCACAGAGCGCTCCAAATCTACCTCGCCCTCCACATCTCGCGCTAGCGTATTCCCCGCCCCATTCCCTCCTGCCCGTTTGCTTCCTATCGCAACCATGCCGATCCCCCCTCCCATCGGCGTCTCCACCCTCCCGAGCAATCCACCCCCCTTTCTACCCCCGTTGATGCTCAGACACTCCCATTCAATCCTGTAAATCGACCATATGCCACGCCGCAGCACCTCCAGACATTCTATCAGGAGCATGAATTTGTCATACGAGAGCCGGTGGTCGAAGTTGACGTACTTTAAGACCCAGACCAGCCGAAGGACCAAATCCAGCCCGATGGCCGCGTAGTAGGACCCGGCCGATCCGAACAAGAGGGTGGGTCGGAGGCCCCAGTGTCGTAGCCGCACGGCCCCCCCGCCGCCTTTCTTGGGCGCGCCGGTCAGCTTTACGTGGCCGAGGCCCCAGTCCATGATCACGTCCCACAGGAAGGAGTAGAGGGAGTTGACGAGAAGGACGACCAGCAGCACGCGCTCGATCTGGTAGGTGGAGTAGTGAGGGGCCAGGAGAAGCGGCAGCCACAGGCCGGGGATGGAGGAGCAGTACTTGAGGATGTTCAGGGAGACGAGGAAGCGGGCTTTCCCAGAGGAGGTTCCGCGGCGCTGTACCACGCACTGGCGAATGCGCAGGATGAATGGCGTGGAGGCGAGAAGGGTGGGAAAGATGTCGGGGGAGACAATGCGGAAGAGCCCCGGAGACAAAGAAAGGAGTGTGGCCACGCAGGTGAGGCCGACCTCGAAGAAAACCTTGGACAGGCTGGTTAGGATGTCGCCGACCAACACTTCCAGGAAGTGAATCTCGGTCCCCGGGAGCACCACCAGCCAAAGGACCCGCCCAAATAAGAGGGCAAGCTCTCTGAACATCAAAGTGGTGTCCGATGGGTAGATGACTGCGGCCAAGAGCAGAAAGTAGAAGATGAAAGGGGCGTGCTGGTAGGGCTGCCCCAGGAGCTCGGACATGATGAGGATGCAGAACACCATGGCGAGCACCAACACAGTCACCAAATTTATCACCTTGCGCGGGTGACACACAGGCTGCTGGGCTTGTTGCTGCTGCTTCTGGAGCACGGCCGAGGGCGACCGTCTGCTGCCTGTAGTCCTGCCGACGTCTTTGCTGCTGCCCCCCGAGCCGCTTCCATGGTCGCTTTTCCCGCTCCCACCATACCCCCCCGCGCTGACGAGCTTAGCGGGGTAGATGCACGATATATCGATGTGGGCAACTTTAAAGACATGCAGATTCAAAGCCCAGAGCGAGATGAACAGGATGCCAACACATGTACCTCGGACCACCGCGTACTCGCTTTTCTGATCCAATCGCTTCAGCACACTTTCCACGGTCTCGCCCCCACCAACCTCCATAATTTATTCTGAACCGAAAGTCTTGCGAATGGACTGCAGTGGGCACAACGAAAGTTTACTGAAAGAGCAAGCCTTCGTTGTGCTGCTTGATTGCGCGAACGGGGCGCTATATGGACCTGGCCCTGGCTTTCGGCTTTGACCGGTCCTTAGCAGCCTGTTCGTGGAAAAGAGGAGCAGTAGCAAATGTGAGCTAAGTCTGATCATGTTTGAAAACCATCGCACGGTGCTTTCATGGAAAGCCTCTTGCACAAAGGCCCTCTGGGAATGGGCTGGGCTGTGGGCGCCATCCTCCTCGCCCTCGCCTTGAAGAAATTCATCGCTTAATAAATCGAGAGATTAAAAATGCGACGCCTTACAACCTGCCAGACAGCGCCATCGCGTCCCACAAGGTTTGCTTCATTAATCTTACATACGGTCTTCGATGTGACAGGCACGGTGAGAAGCTATGGAGCAGGCGCAGCTTGCATTCATGGACGAGGACTACGCCACGGCGGATGAGGTGCGATGGAATAAAGTGGGGGGTCGAGGGCAGAGCTTCGCTTGGGCTGTAAGCACGCCACCACGAGCTTCCGCTTCTGTAAACCCACGTGCCTCCCCGTTTGTATTCCCTACTCTTTCTTCATTCGCCTTTTCTCGCTACAACTCTAGCTCTTCTCGGCTTACATTGCAACGCACCCTGACGACGCAACTGCCCTCGTTTCGCGGGCAGCAGTGCATTTGAAGTTGAATCAGCCATCACAAGCCCTTCACGACGCTGAAGCCGCCGCATCCCTGAAATCTGACTTTGAAGTAGCATGGTATCGGCAAGGAGTCGCGGCGTTTGCTTTGGAGGATTTCTCACGGGCCAAGGAGGCATTCATGCGGGGGCGTGCCTTGCTTGGCGACCGACCCGAACCTCAAGGGCGTAGATACGACGTGTGGCTGCGAAAGACGACTCTAGAATTGGGAGAGCACGATGAGCAGGGCATGACAGTAGTGGCAGAGGGTGGTAGAAAGGAATTGAGGCAAGAAGAAGGTGCGAAGGGAATTGAAGCTACGGTTCCTCGCTCCCAGCCGAGTCCTACGCATCCCCCTTCCTCTGCGCCAGCTATCCCAGCCGGGCATGTGAAATTTCAATTCTACCAGACCACATCCTATGTGACAGTCACCATTCTCTATAAAGGCCTCAGAGAGGAGGACGCCAACGTGTCTGTCCAGCCACGCCACCTGAAAGTCTCAGTGGGCGCAGACGGAGACGTCTTGTTCGACCGAGCTCTTTTTGAGACCGTGGTTCCCGAGGAGAGTACCAGCAAAATTTTCGCGACCAAAATTGAAGTCAAGCTAAGGAAAGCAATGGAAGGCCTGACGTGGCCTGAGCTGTGTGCTCTCTCGCCAGGTGCAGCCGCCTCGGTCCACACGGTCTCCGCGCCAACCCCCGACTCTCACGCGACCGCTCTCCCGTCTTTGGCACAAGGCCCTGCCACTGCTCCGAGCAGCAAGCCCTTGCGGCCATATGCGAGCACCAAAGATTGGGGTGCAGTCGAGAAAGAGATCTCGAAGGAATTGGAGAGCGAGAAGCCGGAGGGGGACGAGGCCTTGAACACGCTCTTCCGGGACATCTACGCCAAGGGCTCCGACGAGACACGGCGTGCGATGGTCAAGTCTTTCCAGACGTCGGGAGGGACGGTGCTGTCCACCAATTGGGAGGAGGTGGGGAAGAAAGACTACGAGAAGGAGGAGGAGCGCAAGGCCCCGGAAGGCATGGAGTGGCGGAAGTGGGGGGTGTAGGCAAGGACGTGTTAGGAGAGTTGGCGAGGATCCGGGGGGGAGCTTTCGGCTGTGTACAGGCTTATAGAGGTCCGTAAGCTCGTGAGAAGCCGTGGGAAAGGAAGAGGCTGAGTAAAGATTGAGTACAACAGACTTCGCATGGGTGTGCCGCTAGGGCGAGTCACGGCTATGCACACGTCCAGGGTGTCGGACGGCAGGAAGCGCCACCCCGTGCTCTGTCGACTGCTTTCTGGTTCTCATTCATCTAAAACTTGATACTGTGAGGACCGCACCGGATAAGCGAAACGTTTTGGTGCCTTTCGCCTCAAAAGCATCCCGATCAAAGGCATTAGTTTCTTTTGCGCGTTTTCATCTCGTTTTAAAACTTAAGTTCATCAGGTCATACGACAACTGTATAGAATTGCATAATTTATAGACGATTTCTTGCATCGTACATGTCCTACATTCCTTTTTGGGTCCGCGGCAAACTTTCCATCCACTGCGGCCAGCATCGTATCACTGCCCCGCGTCATCTCTTGTGGGCTCCAATGGGACGTCAGTCCTGTCCATCATTTCGACGCAATCACGCAAACGTGTGAGAGGTTCAAGCTCACTATACATTGATAAGAAAGCATTTTGACTCGCCCACGTTACGGAGCCTACAGACTCGCCGCCTCGACGTGCTACCAAGGCTAGAGTTTCGCTTTGCCAGACACGATTTTCTGGTACTCCGCCTTGCCATAAGGCTTGTATACACCCTCCGAAGGGTCCAGCCAATACATGTCATCCGCGATCGCCCCCGCGTCGATGCCCTCGGTACGGTACTTGGCCTTCATGTGCTTGAAGGTCCCTGTCGTTTCCTGCGTCCCCTTTTTCAAGACGCGAAGGAAAAGTGGCACAGCGTAGGCCGGCAGGTGTGCTCTCGCTTCCTCCAAGGTCATGTCCAAGTCAAGCTCTTTCCCGTCGCGCAGTGTGATCGCCGCCAGACATGCCCTTCCGTCCTTCCCTGGAACCTCCACCCCCACCACATTCACCTCCTCCAGGCAGTCCACCCGTCCCAAGGCCAACGCCACTTCCGTCGTTGACACATTCTCACCTTTCCACCGGAAGGTGTCACCGATCCGATCCACGAAATGAATGTAGCTCTGTTCGTCCACCATGATCAAGTCGCCCGACCGAAACCAGTGCGACCCTTTGCGTCCAAAGGCTTCCCGGAGCACCTTCTTCTCTGTCGCTTCCTTGTTTTTGTAGTACCCCGAGAATTCCGAGGTCCCCGAGATGCGGGCCAAGAGCTCTCCCGCTTCCCCGTCCGCGCAAGGAACGCACCTGCCCATGCTGTCCCTGATCGGCTCCTCCTTGATCGGGTCGAACTTGACGATCGTCCATCCCAGGATGATCCTGTTGAAGAAGCCACCCTTTCCAATGGCACCAGACGGCTCCCCTCGGCCCCAGTAATTGAAAAAAACCACGTTCCCCTCCGTTGCGCCGTAGAACTCGCCGATTTCGGGGATGTTAAACCTGCTGACGAACCGGGGCCACACATCTGGACGCAGCCCATTCCCAAATGCAAGCCGGAGCTTGTGCTTTCGGTCGTAGGGCGAGGGTGGCGTGGCCAGGAGGTAGCGACAAAGCTCCCCAATGTACTGCGTGACGGTCGCGCCCGTGTCGTGCACGTCCTTGAAAAATTTGGAGGCGGAGAACTTGGAGCGCAAAGCGAGGGTGCAGCCCTTGTTGACCATGATGCCCAGGCCGATGTTTCCCCCGGCGGAGTGGTAGAGAGGCAAGGTGCAGTAGATCTTGTCCGAGTGCCGTACGGCGAACTGACGGGCGAAGCTCATGGACATGAGGAAGACGCGCTTGTGCTTGACAACGGCCGCCTTGGGCAGCCCGGTGGTCCCACTCGTATAGACCAGAGACATGGGCTCGTTCTGCGACTGGTTGGAGAGGATGGAGGGGTCCGGCACTGTCTCATGCTGCATAGCCACACCCTTGTCCAGACTCACGGCCCATTTCCGAATGGCCGCGTCCCCCGGACCCACGAAGAGGGCAGGGATGGTGCCGCCCGCGGCCGCCGGGGCTCCCTTTCCTCTCCCAGGCTTTCCCTTCACCGGGCCCCCGTTCTCTTCCCCCGGCTTGGCCAGACTGAAGGCCTGTACCACGGGCAGCACCACCTGGGCGAGCTCGTCGTCGAAGACAAGGAGCTTGGCCCCCGCCACCTGCAGGCTGTGGCGCAGAGGCTCGCCCTTCAAGTTGAAGTTCAGCAGAGCCGACACAGCCCCCAACTTGGCAATGGCCAGCTCGACAATGATGTACTCGGGTTTGTTCGTCATCATGATCGCACCCACGTCCCCCCGGCCCAGTCCGTGCTGCGCCAGCAGGTGGGCTACCTGGTTGGCGCGGAGGTCTATCTCCCGGAAGGTCAGCTCCCGGCCGTCGTCTACGAACTGGACCGCTACCTTGTCAGGCCATTTGCGGACCGCGTCAGCGAAGCAACGGGCAAATGTGCGCGGTTTGTTGAAGACGAACATATCGAAAAGTACAGACAGGAAGGCTAATCCCGTGCGACAATCGCTAACGAGCTTGTGACGCCGTTCTAGGTAGAGGAGGACAAAATAGACCACCATCACCACCAAAATTGCCTTAAACAAGACAAGTACAGGCCCATTATAAGCTCCCAGAGGAAGATGAATGCTGTCAGCCGCAGCGGCGACAGCTGTTATGATTCAGGGGATATTGAAAAACAAAGGTCAGAGCACTCTACAAGAATGCAACCGCAAGAAGCCCGTAAAACTTCCTCGCGTTCCACAACGTCCAACCATCTCGAAGAGGAATTTGTATTTCAATCAAAATTATATCATGATTACTCCGTGACGGAGAAATCAGCCACAGACACGTCACGAATGTATTCCGTAGGACCACTTTACCTGCCAACGTACCGTGAACTATCTCTTGCATCTCCCCCACGAGCCATGCCCCCGCTCCCAGGCTTTCAGCGGAGCAAGACTGTGTCATTGTATCGCGATGGTGATCTCACCTTCCGCTTCTATTTGCCTCCGCGAGGGCGCGAACGCGTCCAAAGCACGTTGGCAAAGAGCGGCTCGAAGTCTCGCCACCTGCGTTCACACGGCTCGTCTGTCTAACTTATGTTGAGGGATTAGACGTGGGCAAAGAAGTAAGCTATGAAATCGACACTATGAAGTGGACAGGTAGCGGAAGTACCGCGGTCCTTCCGTGAGCTTGTGGTGCAATGCCTGGAGTAAAGCCAATGCAGGGGTTATGCCGAGCGTGTCCTCAACGAAAAAAAGTTTCACAGTGGACGCGCAGCGCGGGCGGTACCCACTGAATCAACCTGCCTTCCGGCAGACCATATGCCTTCTATTGGTAGAGAAGACGTGAACGGAAGGGATGTTCCTGGATTACAATATTTGGCGCCTGCTTCCCCTTAAATAGAAGAGAGAGCTCCGACGCCGCGCCGGCAGAAACCAAGCGGAGCCCTGCATCTCAACGTGAGTGCGTATCTTAACCAAACACACGCACTAAGGAGTCCCCCGCCTTCTCCCATTATGATCCGCAGTGGGACGTGTGCAGGAACAAGATCTGGTCTTCGCTGTCCCTCCTGGCTCGTCGTAGGCGAGTGCGCGTGGGGTTGACTGGCGTCGGGTATAAACGAAGACGTTGCTCGTTTCGCTTTCCCGGCCCCAAGCTCCTGCAACAAGTATGCTCCCAGTACTGACGCTACGGAAAGCGTACCAAATGCTCAGCGTGGCCATCCGATTAAGATCGGAAATATTTGCATTCATTATTTTCATTCTTTGGGTTTTTGTTTTGTACAACAAAGGTTTGTGGTTGCTTTTTCTACGTTCGTTGCATGTTACCCTTCCGGGGTGTGGCTTCAAACATGCAAACCCTCCTCGAGCAATTCAGGACGTGAAAGTCAGGCCTCCTCAATGATACGCATCGGCCGTGACGCATCATGCTTGTCCATATCATGCATGATTGTCACGTCGCTTGGCTCCTCTTCTCTTCCCACTTTCGAGGCCCCCGCCATAGGCCGGCGATGCCCTGCGACGGCCCCACCGGCAGTGGCGGCATGGGAGTACAGCAAATTGCCCGTCGGGTGGGTGCTTGAAGGCGGCAAGCTTTTACGGTGTAAGTTTCGACGGGAAGGCGACGCCAGTGAGGCCCCGAACCAGCAGGCGTTGGATGATTTATTCACACCCACTTTGCTCTCAACGCGCTCAAGATGTTTGAGGGCGTGGGATGAGAAGGGGGTTAGCATCAGAAGGACAACGGTGGTGGCCACAACCATTAGATAGACTTGACGGGAGATCAATTTGTATTCCTGGGCCCGGGAGACCAGGAAGAGGGAGAGCTCCGAGATCTGCGCCATGGAGAGGGCGCCGAGCACGGAGGCCTTGAGCGAGTACCCCAAAGACCGCATTCCCAGCGACACGGACGCGACTTTGATCACGATCATTACAGCCACGCACAGCAGGATGGTGCCGGCGTGGTGGGCCAAGAAGGCGGGGCTCAAGATCATCCCCAGGGAGCCCAGGTACATCCCGCCGAAGAGGCAGGTCAGAGGCTCCATCACAGCCACCGCTTTACCGACTTGGGGTACGTCGGCTACTATCAGCCCCGCCAGCAAAGCGCCCGCTTCGTACGACAGGCCCATCCACTCGGTCAGGAGGGACATGAGGAGGCAGTAGGCGACCAAGCCCAAAATGAAGAGGTCGAGGCTCAGAGAGTTTTCCGCCCGGTTCCGGAGGTTGATGAGGCGCGGCATCAGGCGCTTGGAAACTACGGCCGCCGCCAAGAGGGCAAGTGCGTAAGACATGAGAACAGGGAGCATATGGAGCAACCCGTGCTGAAAGAGGAGTTCCTTGATAGCCGTAGGGATGGAGAGCAAAGGGGCCATCAACAGGTCTTGCACCGCCATAAGCTCTACCAGCGTCTTCCCGTACCCGGTTTCACGCAGACGATTTGCTAGCAGTGCGTGCGCCGTGGCTGTCGTGGAGGAAAGCGAGACCGCCGACGCGACGAGCGTGGCCTGGTAGAAGGAGGAGGGGCCCAGGCACCAGGTGTAGGCGAGGATACTCAGGAAGAATATGGCGGAGAGGATGAGCAGACCAACCAAGAAAGTGTCGGGCAGCGTGGACCCCAAAGGACTGAGCTGGTACTGCTGACAGTACAGCATTCCGTGCCCGAACAGGAGAAATATGGATCCAAACTGAGCCAGCGTCTCCACCTCCGTGACCTCGGTCATCACCTTGAGGCCCGAGGGTCCTATCACCATGCCCGCCACGATGAAGCCGAACGCGGGGGGCAAATGCATGACCGTCGCCCCGAATCCACCCAGGGCTGTGCTCACCGACAGGACCACAACGTCCCGCAACAAGTTCACGTCCAGGTGTAACACCGCGGGGTCCACCGCCTGCTGGAGCTTGGAGACTGCGGCCGCCATATCCTCTTGTTGTTGCATCGACAGCGCAGAGGTCTCTGTGTCCGACACGTCGCTAATTTCCACGCCGTTATTATTTTCCTCTGAAATGCTCTCCTCGCCACTGCCCGCGGCTCCCGACTGCGGAAACGCGCTTGACAGATTTTTGAGAACGGATGACGTCAATTCACCGGTTTCGTAATTCACGCCCATCTTGCCCTGCCGCACTAGCTCCTCCAAGTTGTCAAGGGTTTCTTTCTGCTCCAGAGCATCGTGCACCTGAGTCAAATCTTCCTTCGTTTCGTTGATGTGGCTCATCAGCATGTGCAAGCTCTGCTGGATACGGGCAAACTCCCGCTGCAATTCCTCCCGGTTGGTCCGCACAGCCTGAGGAGACGACGCATCTTCATCTCCCTTTCCCCGCTCAATATTTTCAAAGACTTGGCGCCAAAGAGTCTGTAGCCTCTCTACATCCACGGACACTGTGCTCGCCAGCGCCGACTCCTCATTCATTTCCTCTTCAGCCTCCGCAACCAGGTCGCTGGTCTTGTCGCCTGGTTTTTCTCTACTTTCGTCTCCATGTCGCGGCTCGTGCCCTATCCATGCATGTCTGGCGTCTCTTTGTGCAGCCTCTCCAGCTTTGGGCTGTGTCACGTCCTGCCCTGATTTACTGACTTCTGGGACGGCAATATTCTCCGCAGCAATTACAGAGTCTATGTTCTTTGTCAGGACCACCAAAGCGATCACGAAAAAAGGGGCACGGTACCACCACGGCTGCTGCCATTGCCTCCGATGAGACATGTGCATGCCGGGCGTGCCCCTATCGTACCAGGCGATGGGTCAAAGACAGTGAGGATGAGAATGCAAATTGGTACGAATTTGTTTGTCATCTTATGCCGCGACCAACACACCAGAATCAAAACGCGCTTATCCCAGCACATTGGAAAAAGCACCCTGTGGGCGCATGAAATGCTTGCGCGCATCATCACATCCATGCATGACCGCGTGGTCGTGGTATTCGTGTCCACAGTCCTTTTCCCGTGTCGCCGTGGGGTCTCGGGCGATAGGGGTGTCCTACCAGCGACTACAAGCGACACGTGACGTGAAACGAACAACTTGGTGAAGCTCCTGAATGCAAGACAGCCGTGTCATCCCATGGATGTGCATTCTTTTTACAAATTATTAGGGCGAAGACTTTGTCGTGGCGATAATGCTTAGGCAGACGGAAGAATCAGGGCCTCCTCTTGCGGGTACTGCGATCTGACCCCGGCACACCACTCAACTACGATGACCTCATTTCCACCATGGCCGTCATCTAAATTGATCCACAGATGAAATCCTTCGCGTCGCGGAGACTTCTTCGCCACGCCTCGGCCTTGTTAGTCTCATCACTACCACAAACAGCTGCCAGAGGGGCTTTAATTGCGGGGGGTGTGCTCAAAAGGCAGCACATCCGGCCACATCGACATCAATTCCTTCCGGCACCTCATTTTTTTTCGTCTTCAGCCGGCCAGTCTGATAGCAAGATTAGTTTTCAAGCCCTCGTACAGGATCTCGGGAAAGCAGCTGCGGCTTCGGACGCTGAAAAGGCCATCGCAGCTTTGAGCAAATTTCCTCATATGCCTCCCGAACCGACATTACTTGTCTACAACGTCGCTATCGGCACATGTGTCCGGGCCGGCCAGATGGGAAAAGCCATGGGGTTACTGAACCAATTGTTTGAGAGTCGAAAAGAGCATGTGCTACCCAACAGTCTCACCTACAATCTCTTGTTGTTGGGCGCTGCGCGAGCGGGCGACTGGCCTCAGGCCCAAGGCTTTCATGAAGAGATGCTCCGGCACAGGGTGCGGCCGAACGCAGACACGTACCAGAACTTGCTGGTTGCGTGTGGTAAAGGCAAAGACAAGAAAATGGTGGGCGACCTCTTGAGTCAGGTAATTGGGCCAAAGCCCTCACACGTCTACACGACAGCCATCGCAGCCTCCGCCCGTTGTGGAGATTGGGAGGGCGCACTCGCCCTGCTCCGACAGCTCCAAGAGGAGAGCGGCCGCACACCTGAGCCCGAGGCTTTCCATGCCGCCATGTTCGCCTGCACCAAGCCCGAGCCGGCGCGATGGATGGAGTGTCTCGACCTATTAGGGGAGATGCGGAGCGCGGGGCTCCCAGTGGGACTGACCGCTTACAACACAGCCATCTTGTGTGCAGGCCTCGCGCACGAGCCCGCGGTCGCCCAGCGACTTTTGGACGAGCTGAAGGCTGGGAAGGCGGGGAACGTGGCGCCCAACACTGGGAGCTACCGCGGGGTCGTGAAGGGCCTGGCCAAGTCCGGAGACCACGAGAAATGCCTAAACCTCTTGGAGGAGATGGCGCAGGCGAAGCTGGAACCGGACTTGCTCATATTCACGGACGCCATGGAGGTGTTCGCGCGCTCGCAGAACCCGGGGGCCACTCTGCGGGTCTTGCATCAGATGAAAGCCGCCAAACAGCCCGACCTCCGCCTGTACCTGGGGCCCTTGATTGACGCCGACGAGGCGTCGGAGCGGCCGGTGCTTTCTGCCTTCGTGCAGGAGGTGGAAAAGTTGGGCGCCTTGCATGTTGCGGAGGGCGAGGGGCAAAAGGAGGCTGCGCAGAAATGAAACAAAGCATACATGGGCCGGGACAGGGACTAGCAGGCTAGGCTCTACGTCTTGTGCTTAGCCGACAAGCCAGCACCGGCGGTCGGGGGGAGTGCCGGCGTCTTCCCGTCAGTTTCTTTCCTTTTCTCTATATGCCCCTATGTCTATTTGATTTTGCCTTCCCCGAGGCCAGGGCACTTGCCACGGCCTCTGGGGACTGTCGCCGTGTCCGCGTCCGAGGTCACAATCGCTTACCATTACCTCGAAAGCCGATGGAACGTGAAAGCCGCTCGTGCTAAACCTCGATACGAGGTACTTCGAGCGACACCTGTGATCCCTTCCTCCCCTTGCATCTCTCCTCAAGCTTTTTCGGCGTCCCGCCGGCTCCCCTCTCCTACCACCCTCTCCCCTTGCCTCGCCTCACTCCTGGCACCTAGAATCCTTTTCAACCTCCCCGCACCTCCCGCCCCCTCATTTCGATCACGCGTCAGTTACTGCCCAGCCTCTTCTTATCGCCTCCTTATCCACGTTTGCCGCGTCCAACCTCTCTACCCACCTCCTCTCCTTCTCGATCTTCTTTTCAAGCTTACGATTTCCCCCCTCATGCTCTTGTAACTGCCGGCGTTGCTCTGCCAAGGCCTTCAACAACAGGTCTTTCAACTCCGCGGCAGGTTTTCGTGCAAAATTTGTGAAATTGGGACACTCGGCATGGTTCCGCTTGTCGAGAACGTGGCCTATGGCAGGTCCGCGCACGCAGACGAAGACGCCTGGGTATCCCTCCAGCGTCTCGTAATCTGGGGGCGGCTGAGGGGTGGAGGGAGAGAGGAGGCTTGAGAGAGGCGTGGAAAAGGGAGCGCCAAGCAACGCCGGCACATGTCTGCGTCTTGGAGGTCAGGCTCGAGTAGGAACAGGCCCGTCAATTCCTGCATCTCCTCACCTGAGTCGCACAGCTCGAGTCAGGCCACTGGATGGCGTACCACCACCGCCGCAAGAGTTTCTGCACCAATTCGCCCTTATCCAGCATGTAGAAGTCCTGGGTCCGCTGGCCGTGCGCTGCAGACTTGTTGGCCGCGCTGTTCCTCGTCACTTTGCTCTTTCCGTTCTCCGACATGGCCCCTCCTGAGTCTCCATCTCCATCTTTCCTCTTCTTCTTCTTCTTTGCGCCACCCTCCTGGCTCCGCGGCGCGTCTTCTTCCTCCCCGGGAGGCTCTTGCTTGACCTTCTTGCTCTTCTCCTCGCCCTGGCCTCCGCTGCCATTGCCCTCGATTTGCTTGCTTTGCCCTTCCTTCCGCTTCTTTGCATGGGCAAATACCAGGTTAGGGTATCGCATGAGCTTCGAGATGGGCACCTCGTCGTCGTTCTCGTATTGCGCGGGCACCGAGGCTCCGGTCGTACTCGCGACGGGCGTGGCACTGGCGGGAGGCTGGCAGGCCGGAAGAGAGGGGGCGAGAGCACCACCTCCGTCGCTTTCGGGTTTCCCATTTTTGGCAAGTGCCGATAGCGGTACATCGTCCTCGTCACTTTCGATCACACCGGAGCTTTGCACTATGGTTTTCTCGGCAGGGGGGGCTTGAGAGGGGTCTTTCGGTGCAGCCTCGTTTTCAGTGGCGGCTTGAGCGGGCGCAACAGTTGCGGGTATGGCCCCGTTGCTGTCATTTCATGTAAAAATTATGCCATCAGATACGTACACCGTGCAGAAACTCGAGCGAAACCGTGACTTCGTCTCGAGGCGCCTAGCGCGTGTCGTAGCACACAAGCAACCGTGGTGAAGACAAAGCCCCAACTCACCTGGGAGTAATTGAAACGCCTTCCATCGTTCTCGTAGACTCTTGTTTTTCAATCTTTCTTTAGCAGCTTGAAAGCGATGCTGGGATAGACGTGGACGCACGTTGTCGCCCTAATAAAGCCTGAGGGACATGCCATCGAAAGGAGAAGGAAATGAGCACCCGAGGGACCTCCTCCCTCTGTTGGCTTTCTGCCTACATCAAATGATACGTACGACGGTATTCCTGCCGTCATAGAGCATTAGTCCGCGCAAACACTCCATCCTTATCCCCAGCAGGTCACGCGATGGAAAGGCATGCAGTAGCATTCGAGGAAAGCGAGCGTCCCGTGGGGCCCGGCGAGGCGACAGCCCCCACTAGGACAGACTGCCTCCAGTATCCTCCCGTCTCGAGGCTGAAGTTGTCGATCCTGTAGTCTGGCAGGGAAACCAGGACAAGTTTTCATCCCTTCCGCACGCCCACTTCTCCTCCCGACACAGGGCAGCACACATGAGGAGACCAACTCTTTCGTCATGGGTGGCGGTCAACGCGCTTGTCCTGCCTGCCGTCCACGCTTTTTTCTCAGCGCCGCTTCGCAGCCTCAGTCCGCCACCCTGTAGAGGTAGGTCGGTCGTGGTTTCGATCAAGGGACGAAAGCCAATGGCAGGAACACATGAAGAGAGGGAGGTGCTGCCCTTAAAGTTGCATTTACTCTTCAGCTGACATAATTGAAATTGTGATGACCGAGGTCTGTGGTCCCTTGTCTTTCTAGCTACGTATGCCGGCGTCCCCCAAATATGAGCGAGATGGCTAGAAAACTGCATGAGCGTACAGAGATGAAAGTAACAAAGACATGCGAGAATTGAATGGTCATTTTTACTGAGTCAAAAGTTGGACACGGTCCCCTCCTCAGACGCCCGCCAACTGTATCTCCCCCACAAAACAGCTTTATCTTCCTCCCCGTCATCGCGACTCCAGGCTGCCGCCACCGTGTCTCCCACGCAAGCTTCTCCCAGTACAGCATCGCAGAACAGCGGCGGCAATGCAGCTCAGCAGCAACAGACAGGGCGAGTAGAGCCCTCTCCCTCCCCGCCAGCAGGCGACGGGATCGGGGGAGCCCGTCCCATTCGTCTGAGCCTCTCCGAGCGAGCGCGGACCGTGACGTACGTGGCCACAGCGGCCACCCTGGGCACCTTCAGCGAGGCCGCGTCCACACCCTTCGGCAGCTACGTGGACTACATTCTGGACGACAAGGTAGGGACGGGAACGCTCCTGGCATGGGGTGGGGCCTGGCTGGTAGAATGCCTCACGATCCCCCTGTCCGCCTCGTCTTTCCGCCAGACCTGCTCACCGATCCTCCCTGTTCTCCCCTTGAACGATGGCAGGGCTGGCCCGTGCTCCTTTTGAGTGAGCAGTCCCTGCACACGCAGAACATTCGGGTCAATCCGCAGGTCTCCCTCTTCGTGCAAATGCCCCGTTCCGGGAAGGCCGACGCCGCCTCGGCCGCCCTGAGCCGAGTCACGCTGATCGGCTCCATCGTACCGGTCGAGGCAGAGGAGCTCCCCGCCATCCGCACAGCCTACAGCATTGTGCACTCCTACTCAGAGCGCCTGGTCGAGTCCCCCAAATTCTCCTTTTGCAAGCTCAAGCCCGAGCGCGTCTACTTCGTGGGCGGCTTTGGGGTCCAGTCTAAGTGGCTCGAAGTCAGCGACTACGAGGCGGCCGTCCCAGACGTGCTCGCGCATGAAATGGCCCGGATCGTGGCCCGCATCAACCAGGAGCACGAGCCCGAACTCCGTCTCATGTGCAGGCATTTCCTGGGGGCGCGGGACGTCGACCAAGTCACGGCCACGACCGTGGATAGGCTCGGCATCGACCTGCGCGTGACTACGGGGGAGCTCACGGATGAGTACCGGGTGGGCTTCCGCGAGAAGGTGGTGAGCACGGAGGATGCCAAAAGCGAGCTGGTGAAGATGTTTCAGGAGGCCTGGGAGAGGGAGCATGACTACGCCTGGACCGACGAACTGCCGCCTGTGATTCGGTACGCGGAGGACATATTGCGAAAGAAGGGCTAGGGGAATGGAAGGGAGGGAGGTCGGTCCGGAGTCGAGGCCGTGGGTGTATGGTTAGGTGAGGGATGGGTCGCTGAGGGGGGGGGTCTGGGGGAGGGGCGCCCGGCGAATCACCGGGATTCCTCGTTCGTAGGAGGGAACAAGCCGTGAACGACGTTGGTGTTCCCGCGAAATGTTGAGCCGGCAAGACGAAAGAAAAAAAGTCCACGGCGTGAGCATTCATTGATCTTTTCAAGGCTGTGGATTTTTTTCCCATTTTTATGGCCGTTTCTACGTTTACTCCACGTCCGTTCGCCCGTGTACAACTTGATGCAACGATATTGCTATTACCATCCCCCACCTCCTTTCTTCTCAGCCTATCACGGTCGCATCAGAGCACGGCAATCAAGTAGCGTGGCAAGTCCACCCAGCTCGGGGCGGCATCCCCATTCATACCTACATACAGGACAAATGGAATCATGCCGTAGTATGCCACCGGACGGAAAAGACTGTAACCCGTGGAAATTACGTGTTTCAGACGCTGTGCATTGTGTCGGAAACAAATGGACAAGTTAAGCGATGGCCGAAGACAACACAATTTCTCCTCCTCTTGTCCCTCCATGCACACTCCTGTGATCCAGTGTGGCTCGAAGGGTCTGTTCCACACGTACCTTCATAGGTGTGTCCTTCTTTCGACGAGCCATCCTTTAAAGGCAAAATGACAATAAAAAGCAAGTCTAAATGTGTATTGTGAAATTGAGGAAGTCAGCAAACAAGATGTGTAGCGAAGGAAAGGTGAGAACATCGTTGTCAGCTCAGCCTGCAATGGACCAAGGTAAAGACCAAAGCACGATCACCAACCCATGGCATTTTCACTCCCATAGGACGAAAGCATCCAGGCCACAGCCGTCCCCTCGACGCGAAATTGTCCATCCAGAGGCTCAAAGACAGGGTATCCTCTCGCCGTCACGCGAGGCGTTCCAGGACATCGAGCCGCCCACCCCTCCATCCCAACCACAAATCACCAACCCTGCGTGCCACCCACTGCCGCTCCCACAGGGTGTCGACCAGTACGATGGAACACGATCTCCCAGGGTGTCCGGTATTGCCTCCGTCGGCTTCGAACTGTTGCCGCGTGCGGAATTCGGGTGAAGGCAGGGGCCGACATGTCATTGCCACGAGGCCGCTCCCAAACCCCGGAATGACATTTCTTCGAGACAAGCCCTTTGCCGCCGTAGTGGCGGACCTCTATCGTAATACATGTTGTGCAGCCTGTCTTCATGTCTGTACCGAGCAGATCTTCGTGTGCGGAGCTTGCAAAGTGACCTTCTATTGTTCGTCTGCTTGCGTCGCACGTGACAGTATGATTCATGCTGGACCTGAGTGCCATGCATTGGTGGAACTGGATGCGTTCGGTGTGGAAGGAGACTCACAAGCGATGCGCTTGGCATTACGGTTGGTAAGTGCATATTATTTGTTACGGCATAAGTTTCATATTAAGATGAGGGAGAAGCAACGAGCTTCACGGATGCAGAAGAATCTACTCGCTCCCATCAACTTTCTTTTTCTTCTTCAGCGCATTATCTCATCAATAAATTTCCACGATGCATATGATTTTCTCCTATACAGGCCTGTCTGGCTGCGAAAGAAGAAGCCCGCCATGACAACGGTAAAGAAGGCTCTTGCACAGCTCCTCCTTTAAATGCATTTCATACATCAACCTTTATCAGCTCTTTGGAAGACCACTTTGATGATTTAAAAGATGCTTCGATCAAGAATAGCATTCAGACTGTAGCTGATGCATTATCTAGCTTTCTGGAGAGCGGCATAAAGGCAGCGAGGCCAAAAAATGAGATCCCCGCTCCTCCGCCGAGACCCCGTTTCGACATGGCCCGCCTGCTCCTTGCCATCCAGTGCAACGCCCATAGCATCCGAGACAGTTATGAGAGCAACCTAGGCCTAGGTGTCTACCCTATTGCCTCCATGCTCAACCACTCTTGTCAACCCAACGCCTACCACGTATTCCGCTTCCATCAGGGGGAGGGGCCGCCTACGTTGCTCTTTAAGACTTTGCGAGCCGTTGGAACCGGCCAGGAGCTGGTGTATAGCTACACCGACCTCATGCGCCCTGGACAACTTCGGCGGGCAACCCTTGCTAATGCCTATTTTTTCTCCTGTGATTGTCCGAGGTGCATTGTCACACTGCCAAAAGCGCATAAATATATCGAATGTGAAAAAGACAATGGACAAGAAACAACGGACAGCGAGGATAACTGCGTCGATAGTTCCCTGGAATGGTCGCTGCAGTCGATTGCATGCGATACAGACAGTTGCGCAGGGGCTTTTTGTTGCTCGGGTTCTGATGAGGAGTATTATTGCCTAGTGTGTGGCGCGAGGGAATCTTCGGCAGCTCTTAAAAAAAAACTGACAGTTGCTACTGCGTTGTTGGAAAATGGCATTCGCAGATTGGAAACCGACAGTGAGCAGCACATAGCAGGACGGGATAAAGATACGTATACAGCGTCGGAAAGTGCGCTTCCTGAGGTTTTGCGAGGCTTGGCCAATCTACTGTTCGCCACCAACCGTCCTGCCGGACTGCACGTCCAGCATTGGATGATATATCATGCTTTGCTATGTTTAAGCAATTATCTCATGGCTCCTGATGCAGGAGTTCATCCTTTAGAGCGAGAGGACGAAGAGCGGGCTTGGCTCAGAGCGGCATGCGAGATATGGGCCCTTCGCAGTCTCTGGCGTTTGTGCGGCGGCCTGGAACACAGCAAGGGCAGTAAAAGGATATTATTTTTTCCAGAGCTAGGTTCTCGCCTGACACGGATGGAAAAGGCACTGAAAGCGTACGCAAAGGCTTGCGGTGGCAATAAAAAAATTGAAGAGCATTTAAAATATGGGGCGTGGAGGTTGCCGCTGGTAACTGAGGATGCGGAGGTGACGGGGGGGGGAAATAAGACAACTTTGGAGAGCGTCAGAGAGATCCTGGGGAAAGATTTATAACGAAAGGTATACATAACGAGCATAAATACTTGTGAACCTTAGAAAGGAAACAAGAGACTGGAAAGATTGCACCGATGGACGCCGTAAGGCCTCTGGGCTACAGGGTCCCACGCAGGATACCCGGTTATTCCCGGCGACGCGCGAGGTGGGACGGCGCCTCACGCATGTGGGTCTGACTTGTGCACTCCCGTCTCGCATCCCGCCGCCTGCGCCTGTGTCGCGGCTTGTTATTCGTGTGCTGGCCTGTCAAGCCTTCAGGTCGGAAGCGCAAGAACCTGGCCTTTAAATTAACAAAACTTTTTTTTGGTGATGAGAAGATAGTCTTCTCGGCTGAACCTGTACCACATCACAGACCTTCGTCTCCTTGCCTACACAAAACAACTTGCAAAGGACAACGACAGCATTGTGAAGCACCAAGCGGGGTTTGATAGCCCGCGGTGGAATTCAAGAAACCACGTCGCCTCGTCTTTGTTTTCCTCGTTGCCTCCAGGCGTGATAAAGCGCCCGCCCTGCCCCGGACGACGGCTACAGAACGCCGGCAGCAGAGGACACTTATTAACACTTAAGGGGAGTCCATCCTTGTAAATCTGCACCAATGGAAATCCATACCCATATGAATGGACACTCGAACGGGCATGCCAGTGGAAATGGCATCCATCCCACAGAGAAGACGAGTTTGGTGCAACAAGCGCAGCACGCCTATCGTCTGAACGACGTAGAGGCCTCGCGGTAAGCATGCTCGGAGGCCCTACAATTGTCACTATCATAGGAATCTGTTGGCGAAGATCGTGATAGATTTCAGCTCTGTGTATCTTCTCGCACGCTGAAAGCTATGTATGCACCGCTCTTCCCGAGGGACCTTTGACTGATTCGTTTACTTTCCCGCGTTCTCTTTCGCGATACAATTTTAAACAGGCTCATCCATCAGCAGAAATTTGAGGCAAAAACACATGATGAGACTCATGATTCTGTCGGAGATTACGTCAAGTCCATGATATTTGGGGGGTTGGATGGTATTCTCACGTCCTTCGCCATTGTTGCGGGAGCCGCAGGGGGAGGATTGCCTGTGGAGGTTGTGATGGTTTTGGGCTTCAGCAACATTTTTGCTGATGCATTTAGCATGGGCATGGGGGAATATTTGAGCTCGAAGGCACACAATGAGTTTGTCTTCAAGGAAAAGGAACGGGAAAGCTGGTAAGGGAAGGGAGGGAGGGACACCTGCGATAGCAGGGCGGGCAGTGCTCAGCTCTTTGAGCCGTAATGGATGTACCTGTGGTGTTTTGCCCCGTAGTACCAGGCAAATCTTGTCTTTTAAGACAAACGTGCTGAAGCAATTCTCCCTGTCCTCCGTGGCAATCCTCTGAAAAACGGTACAGGGAGCTGCAAAACTTCAGGGAAGGCGAGATCAAAGAGATGATTGACATCTATGTGGAGAGAGGCATGGAACCGGACGATGCTGAGGTATGCAGCCAGACGGTTTGGTTGGGATCTGAAGTTGAGTGCACGAGGGAGCTCTTTTCACACAACTTTCTTTTGCCTTTTCGCCGCCATGGCATCCTCCCAATACTGTTGCAGGATGTGGTTCGAAAGATGTCAAAATACGACGACTTCTTCGTGAACGTGATGATGGTGGAGGAGCTCGGGCTTCAGGTTCCCGACCCGAACGACGACATCGTCAAGGAGGGGGTGGTCATGTTTCTGTCATTTGCCGGCTTTGGGGCCATGCCTCTTCTAGGCTACGCATTGATACCTCTATGCTTTCCGTCTTTGGGCCCCTCGCATTTATTCAATATCGCCTGTGGGGTTACTGCTCTGACCCTTTTTATCATGGGCGCCGTCAAGAGCAAGTTTTCCACGCGGGGTTGGCTGCATTCGGGCTTGGAGATGCTCGTGTTGGGGGGTATATGTGCGGTCATGGCGTACGAGATCGGGCATTTGGTTTCAAGCTTGGTGGGAGCAGGCGATACGGAGGGCATTTGAGGTCGTGCATGGGATGTGCGGGAAAAGGAGGGCGAGACCAGGACCGGAGGGGATTGATAGGGGAAAGTAGGAAGAGCATGTTTCGGTCTGCTGGACAGAATTTGCAAATTAATTGTGAAGAGGTGGGGGGAAGCAGTCTATACATTAGGACAAGAGATGCATGGGGACCAGTGGTACCGATCGTGCCTTTCATGTGAGATTGAAATCCGTTGGAGGGATGAGCGGCACGTACGGGAAAAGGAGCCACGACAGATAAGGTGTGGGGACGGAATTGATTTTTGTTGCTGTCTCGTTCTATACATACTTGGAATGGAAAATGTCGGACTTGGAAGTGGGATCGACAAAACCCCTCAGCAAAAGAAAACCGAGATGGCGATGAGTGAGAGGATGCGAAATCAGCGCCTGATTCGTCTTCTACAGCCAAAACATTGGCAAAGGCAAAGAATCAATTTCTTTCATAAAACCAGGCCTTTAATTCGACTTACAGGTTGGTTGGTGGGAATCTGTCGCGTCCAAAGGCACAAGTCGCAGGACGAGCCAACATTCCGACTTCTTCTGTAGGCTGCATCTCGACTAGAAAACTACGTCTCGATGCTTCAGAATCACTCAAGTGGCAAAAATAATAGACAGCTTCAACTTGAAATTCCTGTACTTCTGGTGGACAAGAAATGTATCCCGCACTCTGTTCCTTTATGCGGCCTGCGGCGGTAAGGTCGTCCGTCATGCACGACGATTTCTGTGCGGGATTCCGACATCTCCAGCATCGGAAACACGCGTCTTGCCCACGCATCCGATCTGTTTCAGCTGCACATGCCGAGATGGCTCCATGCGACGGGGGCGCTTTCATAACAGCCTCGGCACCCGATAAGCAGTTTAAAAGGCTAGCTGAAAGCACTGATCGAGAAAAGGCGCGAAAGCTACCCGGGAACGAGGAGCGAGAAGCCCCGGCGGCTGAAGAAGAAATCGTAGCCTCCACAGAAAAAGGGCGTATCCTCTCCGCAAGGGTCAGAGCCCAGCCTCTCCTCACTCGCCGTGCGTGATCGTGTCCACATGTTTCCGCCACTACTCGCGCTCGCGGGTTTCGTGCCTCATTCTAACCGCGCTCATGCATTCGTGTCTCATGTCGCATCATCATCCAATCCGCAGGAAGAAGGCGGTCACCCCTCCCTCTCCCCCCGCTTCACGGATCAAGTGCGCTTTCCCACAACAGGCTCGCGCAGTCATGAAAATTCCATCTTCCATTCTCTTGAGCACTATTGCAACCTGCTCGACAGCGGCGGCCTTCATTGTCCGTGGTCCTCACTATCATCACAGCTCCTCAAGAACGGCCAGCTTTACCCGCCCTGTGAGCACAGAGGTCTGTCTCAGCCCGGCCGCAAGTCGCCGTCCAGGAGCAAAGCAGTCCCGCTCGCACGCACAATCTTCGAGTCACAATGGACTTTTTATGTCGCTGCAGCCTGAGGGAGGAGGATTGCCGTGCCAAATCAAGGTGATGGGTGTGGGGGGTGCTGGCGGGAACGCGGTCAATCGCATGATCGAGGAGGCGGTCACAGGCGTAGAATTCTGGGCGATCAACACGGACGCACAAGCGCTCAAGTCCCATCAAGCAGAGAAGAAATTGAACATTGGTCAACAAGTGACGCGCGGGCTGGGGGCGGGCGGAATACCAGACATCGGGCGCCGGGCCGCTGAAGAAAGTCGCGCGGACATCGCGGAGGCGGTAAAGGGCGCAGACCTGGTCTTTGTGACGGCTGGCATGGGCGGAGGCACGGGATCGGGGGCCGCGCCAGTAGTGGCGGAGGTGGCCAAGGAGATGGGCGCACTCACCATCGGGGTGGTGACGAAACCCTTCCAGTTCGAGGGCCGCCGGCGCCTGAACCAGGCGACCATGGCCATCGAGGAGCTCGGCAAGGCGGTGGACACGCTCATCGTCGTCTCCAATGACAAGCTCCTGCAGATCATCGAACAGAATACGCCCTTGGACAAGGCCTTCAAGGTGGCGGATGATATTCTTCGGAACGGGGTGGTGGGTATCACCGAGATCATCGTGCGTCCGGGCCTCATCAACGTGGATTTTGCGGACGTGCGGTCGATCATGGGCAACGCCGGCACGGCATTGATGGGAATGGGCGAGGGTGTGGGCAAGACTCGTGCTGTAGAGGCCGCCGCGGCCGCCATCTCGAGCCCATTATTGGAGTTCCCTGTGAACAACGCCAAGGGGATCGTCTTCAACATCATGGGCGGGCCCGACATGACCCTCCAGGAGATCAACCTGGCCAGTAACTACATCTACGACAACGTGGACCCGAACGCGAACATCATCTTCGGCGCCCTTGTGGACGACAAATTGGGGGACAAGGTACGCATCACAGTCCTGGCCACGGGCTTCGACAACACGGGCAGCCCCGCCGTGCCGCTCTCGGGGGGAAAGAAAGAAGGGGCCCTCAAGTCACAGCACAAAGATACGGGTGTTCCGTCCTTTGCTCATTCCGGTACGGCTTCTGGTCCTTCCGCCTCCGCGGGAGGGGGGGGGGGGCGCGCCACCGCCGCCAGCAGGACGAGGACTTGGCCCTGGGCGATGACCGACTTCCCGCGCGCCCCAAGGAGCCTGTCTACCAGCAGCAGCCACCAACCCCCCCCCCGGCCCAGCAATCCCCGCAGCAAGATCACAGTTTTTTGCAGAGCTTCCGGCGGATGTGAGGCGCCCGGCTGAGAAAGGGGACCGACTGGGGAAACTGACGGGCCTAGGTCGGGTCTGCGCCCGGCCTAGCAAGCGAGACGGCGCGCGGCGATGTAGATGGGAATGGAAAATTGGACGACCCGTTGGGTTCAGAAGATTTTGATTGGGCGGTCAGCCTTTCCTTTGGAAAAGGGGGATCGAATGGGAGCCCGCGGATGCAAGGAGACGCGGACAGGAGGAGAGAGGAGGATCATGTGACTTCGAAGCCGGGCACGCGGCGGTCATATCTCATTTTTAATTACATGTCTGTGTGTGATGATAGGAATGGAGAAAGAGGAACAGCACGAGAGTGCGGGAGGGTGACAGATGGAGGGAGGAGGAGGCAGCGAGAGCCGAGGGGAAGGGAGAGGGTCACAGCATTCAGACGCGGACTTTGGAAGCCTCCGAAGAAGTCGAGAGGGAAAGTGGATGGACTCGCGCTTGCGCTATGCGTGCGCCGCTTGAGTGGCTGACATTTCCGTCGAACCCTTTTAACTCGCTCTTTCCCATTCGAGGCCGGCGGAGCGTCCAAGACGCGCTTGCTGCCCGATTTTCGCTCCAACAGCATTGTACTTAGTCATTGAACATCATCAGTTATTAGTGCTGCCACCAATGGACGTAATAAACAGAGATTGGAAATACCGAAAGCAAAAACGAGCCCGCAGAGAAAGCGAAGCGTAAGGAGGGACGCCTGCTGACCTAAATTTTTGTTCACTGCCCGCCGCCTCAGCTTTCCCCTTCCAAATCCTTTCTATGTATCAACGTGACTCTGCACTTTTCGCATGGGCGGACATCTTACCCCCTCTGTTGTCCCTTCTCTCTCTCCCGCCGATGTCTACCTAGTCCGTGTCCCTTCCATCCGCCGGCTCCCTCGTGCTCTCCCGTACCCACTTCAGGTACTCGGGTCCACCCCCCACAATGCCCGCCGCGATCGTTTCAGGCACATCGTAGGAATGATGCTTCGTCACAAAGGCCGAGAGCTCCGGGACCAGGCTGGCCCGAGTCTTGGCCATCAGCAACACCTCCCCGTTCCTCTCCACTTTTCCTTCCCACTTGTAGACTGACTCCACCCGCGGGACAATGTTCACGCAGGCAGCCAGATCGCTTTCCACCAGTCTTTCTGCCAACGTGGACGCCTCCTTGGCATCGGGCGCGGTGATCCACACCACCACAAATTCCGGGGTAGAAGCCGGGGTCAATGCGGAGGCAGGAGAGGCAGAGGGGCGCCCGCGCGCAGCAGACTCACGGTCCTCCGGAGCTTCTCGCCCACGTCCATCGCGGTCCTTGTCTCCTTCGTCCCCGCCCTCCTCGTCCCAGCCCTCGATCTCCACGCACTGGCAGGTCCCCGGATAGGCCGGGAGGGCGTCTAAGCCGTACTGGTGCTGGAGCCCCGGGGGGACAAAGCGGCCGCCCAAGTAGTGACGTCCGCGAAACAAAGCCGCGCATTTCTTGGGCGCGGTCAGGGACACAAGGGCGTCGGGTGTGAAGCCAGTGCCGTACACGTCCCCGGCCTCCACGTCCCAGCCCGACGGAATGTCTACCGACACGATCGGGGTCGTCAGCTTGCTCAGCACTTGCATCATCTCTCCAAAGGGAGCGCGGAGCGGGCCCGCGGTCCCGAAGCCGAAGAGGGCATCCACCACGCAGTCAAACTTGGCCTCGATGTCCTCAGGCATGTCCACCCCCACATGGGTTCCCAAATCCTCGCATTGCTTCACCAAGTTCGTAAACAGGGGGCGGGCGGGCCGCTTGGGATACACCACCACAGGACGGTATCCAAAGTGATATAAATGTCGCGCAGCGACCAGGCCATCCCCTCCGTTGTTGCCAGGACCGCAGAGGATCAAGATGGAGGCAGACCGGGTCGGCTGCGCTAGGAAATCATGGATGGCACTCGCCACACTCAGACCCGCCAACTCCATCAGTTGGTCCACCGAGAAACCCGGCGTACCCATGAGCTCTTCGTCGATAGCCTGTGCTTCTTTTTGTGTCAAGAGTGTGATGCGCTGTCGCCACGAGGAGACAGCGGCATCGGAGCCCTTGCAGGGGTCCCCCATGTTGTTGCTCTTGCTGTCGCTGTGGAGCGGAACGCCTGAAAAAGAACGACAGGTGCCGCCCTTTCCCCCTTCGTTGAGTGCCGCCGGAAGATCACCCACAGAAGACGCAGAGACTAGTGTGATAGAGGAAGAAATCGCCCGAATGGAACCCCAAGCCAATGAATGTGTAACGAAGGCTAGGGCCTGATGAGGACGGGGGTGCGCGTGCGACGTAGGTCCCGCAGCGAACGACGAGGACGAAGAGACAGAGGCCACCAAGAACTGCAACAAGGGCGTCCGACTTCTCATCCACCTGTTGCAATAATATCAGTCACGTGGTAGATCGCTCTTGTTGTTGTCTCGGTTTTTATTCAGTGACTTTACTTGTCATGTGGAAGAACCTCCTGCCTCCGCCTTCCCACGTTGCACTTTTTATCGCTTTGGCTTGAGGACACGGGACACCCCGTGAAAGCTCATCACGCATCATGTGGCGGTGGTAATCTCCCACAATAATCATCCACGACTCATTCGTTTCATCTTGTTAAAGCAGTCATTCTTTGTACGAGCCATGGCCTCAAGACCAAACCGCATCCGGTGCTCGAGCCTTCTGGCGCTGGTGACGGTGATCCTTGTCTGCATTGCACACTCAACCTGGGCCGCTATTGGTATTTCTCCGCGCCTTTGCACCGTGACACCCTTTCAGCGGGGTAATGGGCGGCAATCTCCAGCATTACAACGGTTTATGAGCGTTCGTGGGGGCATGCAGGTACGTGCGAGGATAAAGCCAAGTGACGGATGGGGGTGAACCTTTGATGGGATCGAGGAAAGGGCGCAAGGAGAAAAGGTGAAAGAGAGAGTAAATTACGTGGATTATGGGATGCAAAGAAAGAGACCAGTCTTGCTCCGGGGACCTGCCATACTACGTTGTGTGAGGATTGAGACCCAGCAACAACACACGTAGGGGATGGATATCGGCTTCGGCGGGGTGGATGCCGTGCGCTTTGCTGGCCATCACGAATGACTTTTCTCCTGGCCCCTTTGATGGCAAAGATGCACGTGATATACCTTCTTCTCAGTCCCCGAGACGTTCCTTGTGCTCACCCAGTCCCTCCTTTGATTGCGCACAGATCAACGTGAAGACACTCAACGGGAAGACCATCTCGGTGGACGTGGAAGAAGGCGATTCCATCGACGAGGTGAAAGCCAAGATCGCGGAGAAGGAGGGCATTCCCCCTGACCAGCAGCGTCTCATCTTTGGAGGCAAGCAGTTGGACGGGCTCAAGTCCCTGTCTGACTACGACATCGGCGACGACTCCACCTTGCACTTGGTCCTGCGGCTTCGGGGGGGCTGGCCGTGGGTGCGATGAGGAGAGAGGGGCGGGGCCCTTATCGAGTACGAAAGGCGGAAGGAAGGGGTGCGGGGGGGAAGCGAGGCATGGAAAGGAGGGTGCACATAGTCTAATCCCGGGATACCTCCGGACAAGGCATCTATCACAAGGCTCAGTCGAGTCTTCTCGCTTGAATATTGTGAGCTTTGCTTTACACACTGTCTTTGCCTCGCTTACAAAATAGCATCCATACACGTTGACCCCATATTCGGGTCCCGTATGTACACAGGAAGAGCAACCGCTTCTCTGTCCCCTCCCCTAACGGCCCTCTGCGACCCACCCCCCCCTTTGTTCCTAGACCTCCCCTTCCTCTTCGTCCTCCTCCTCGTCCTCCATCAGGTTCCGCAACGAGGACGAACACGTCCGCACGACCAGCAAGGTGCCCAAGTACGCTCCTACTCCCCGCCGCAGGAGCAACGCCAGGGCGCCCGCCCCCACCAACACATACTTCCCGGGCAGCACCCCCCCCCCC
>NW_005803815.1:49391-54028 GCF_000240725.1 Microchloropsis gaditana
AAAATTGAAGAGCATTTAAAATATGGGGCGTGGAGGTTGCCGCTGGTAACTGAGGATGCGGAGGTGACGGGGGGGGGAAATAAGACAACTTTGGAGAGCGTCAGAGAGATCCTGGGGAAAGATTTATAACGAAAGGTATACATAACGAGCATAAATACTTGTGAACCTTAGAAAGGAAACAAGAGACTGGAAAGATTGCACCGATGGACGCCGTAAGGCCTCTGGGCTACAGGGTCCCACGCAGGATACCCGGTTATTCCCGGCGACGCGCGAGGTGGGACGGCGCCTCACGCATGTGGGTCTGACTTGTGCACTCCCGTCTCGCATCCCGCCGCCTGCGCCTGTGTCGCGGCTTGTTATTCGTGTGCTGGCCTGTCAAGCCTTCAGGTCGGAAGCGCAAGAACCTGGCCTTTAAATTAACAAAACTTTTTTTTGGTGATGAGAAGATAGTCTTCTCGGCTGAACCTGTACCACATCACAGACCTTCGTCTCCTTGCCTACACAAAACAACTTGCAAAGGACAACGACAGCATTGTGAAGCACCAAGCGGGGTTTGATAGCCCGCGGTGGAATTCAAGAAACCACGTCGCCTCGTCTTTGTTTTCCTCGTTGCCTCCAGGCGTGATAAAGCGCCCGCCCTGCCCCGGACGACGGCTACAGAACGCCGGCAGCAGAGGACACTTATTAACACTTAAGGGGAGTCCATCCTTGTAAATCTGCACCAATGGAAATCCATACCCATATGAATGGACACTCGAACGGGCATGCCAGTGGAAATGGCATCCATCCCACAGAGAAGACGAGTTTGGTGCAACAAGCGCAGCACGCCTATCGTCTGAACGACGTAGAGGCCTCGCGGTAAGCATGCTCGGAGGCCCTACAATTGTCACTATCATAGGAATCTGTTGGCGAAGATCGTGATAGATTTCAGCTCTGTGTATCTTCTCGCACGCTGAAAGCTATGTATGCACCGCTCTTCCCGAGGGACCTTTGACTGATTCGTTTACTTTCCCGCGTTCTCTTTCGCGATACAATTTTAAACAGGCTCATCCATCAGCAGAAATTTGAGGCAAAAACACATGATGAGACTCATGATTCTGTCGGAGATTACGTCAAGTCCATGATATTTGGGGGGTTGGATGGTATTCTCACGTCCTTCGCCATTGTTGCGGGAGCCGCAGGGGGAGGATTGCCTGTGGAGGTTGTGATGGTTTTGGGCTTCAGCAACATTTTTGCTGATGCATTTAGCATGGGCATGGGGGAATATTTGAGCTCGAAGGCACACAATGAGTTTGTCTTCAAGGAAAAGGAACGGGAAAGCTGGTAAGGGAAGGGAGGGAGGGACACCTGCGATAGCAGGGCGGGCAGTGCTCAGCTCTTTGAGCCGTAATGGATGTACCTGTGGTGTTTTGCCCCGTAGTACCAGGCAAATCTTGTCTTTTAAGACAAACGTGCTGAAGCAATTCTCCCTGTCCTCCGTGGCAATCCTCTGAAAAACGGTACAGGGAGCTGCAAAACTTCAGGGAAGGCGAGATCAAAGAGATGATTGACATCTATGTGGAGAGAGGCATGGAACCGGACGATGCTGAGGTATGCAGCCAGACGGTTTGGTTGGGATCTGAAGTTGAGTGCACGAGGGAGCTCTTTTCACACAACTTTCTTTTGCCTTTTCGCCGCCATGGCATCCTCCCAATACTGTTGCAGGATGTGGTTCGAAAGATGTCAAAATACGACGACTTCTTCGTGAACGTGATGATGGTGGAGGAGCTCGGGCTTCAGGTTCCCGACCCGAACGACGACATCGTCAAGGAGGGGGTGGTCATGTTTCTGTCATTTGCCGGCTTTGGGGCCATGCCTCTTCTAGGCTACGCATTGATACCTCTATGCTTTCCGTCTTTGGGCCCCTCGCATTTATTCAATATCGCCTGTGGGGTTACTGCTCTGACCCTTTTTATCATGGGCGCCGTCAAGAGCAAGTTTTCCACGCGGGGTTGGCTGCATTCGGGCTTGGAGATGCTCGTGTTGGGGGGTATATGTGCGGTCATGGCGTACGAGATCGGGCATTTGGTTTCAAGCTTGGTGGGAGCAGGCGATACGGAGGGCATTTGAGGTCGTGCATGGGATGTGCGGGAAAAGGAGGGCGAGACCAGGACCGGAGGGGATTGATAGGGGAAAGTAGGAAGAGCATGTTTCGGTCTGCTGGACAGAATTTGCAAATTAATTGTGAAGAGGTGGGGGGAAGCAGTCTATACATTAGGACAAGAGATGCATGGGGACCAGTGGTACCGATCGTGCCTTTCATGTGAGATTGAAATCCGTTGGAGGGATGAGCGGCACGTACGGGAAAAGGAGCCACGACAGATAAGGTGTGGGGACGGAATTGATTTTTGTTGCTGTCTCGTTCTATACATACTTGGAATGGAAAATGTCGGACTTGGAAGTGGGATCGACAAAACCCCTCAGCAAAAGAAAACCGAGATGGCGATGAGTGAGAGGATGCGAAATCAGCGCCTGATTCGTCTTCTACAGCCAAAACATTGGCAAAGGCAAAGAATCAATTTCTTTCATAAAACCAGGCCTTTAATTCGACTTACAGGTTGGTTGGTGGGAATCTGTCGCGTCCAAAGGCACAAGTCGCAGGACGAGCCAACATTCCGACTTCTTCTGTAGGCTGCATCTCGACTAGAAAACTACGTCTCGATGCTTCAGAATCACTCAAGTGGCAAAAATAATAGACAGCTTCAACTTGAAATTCCTGTACTTCTGGTGGACAAGAAATGTATCCCGCACTCTGTTCCTTTATGCGGCCTGCGGCGGTAAGGTCGTCCGTCATGCACGACGATTTCTGTGCGGGATTCCGACATCTCCAGCATCGGAAACACGCGTCTTGCCCACGCATCCGATCTGTTTCAGCTGCACATGCCGAGATGGCTCCATGCGACGGGGGCGCTTTCATAACAGCCTCGGCACCCGATAAGCAGTTTAAAAGGCTAGCTGAAAGCACTGATCGAGAAAAGGCGCGAAAGCTACCCGGGAACGAGGAGCGAGAAGCCCCGGCGGCTGAAGAAGAAATCGTAGCCTCCACAGAAAAAGGGCGTATCCTCTCCGCAAGGGTCAGAGCCCAGCCTCTCCTCACTCGCCGTGCGTGATCGTGTCCACATGTTTCCGCCACTACTCGCGCTCGCGGGTTTCGTGCCTCATTCTAACCGCGCTCATGCATTCGTGTCTCATGTCGCATCATCATCCAATCCGCAGGAAGAAGGCGGTCACCCCTCCCTCTCCCCCCGCTTCACGGATCAAGTGCGCTTTCCCACAACAGGCTCGCGCAGTCATGAAAATTCCATCTTCCATTCTCTTGAGCACTATTGCAACCTGCTCGACAGCGGCGGCCTTCATTGTCCGTGGTCCTCACTATCATCACAGCTCCTCAAGAACGGCCAGCTTTACCCGCCCTGTGAGCACAGAGGTCTGTCTCAGCCCGGCCGCAAGTCGCCGTCCAGGAGCAAAGCAGTCCCGCTCGCACGCACAATCTTCGAGTCACAATGGACTTTTTATGTCGCTGCAGCCTGAGGGAGGAGGATTGCCGTGCCAAATCAAGGTGATGGGTGTGGGGGGTGCTGGCGGGAACGCGGTCAATCGCATGATCGAGGAGGCGGTCACAGGCGTAGAATTCTGGGCGATCAACACGGACGCACAAGCGCTCAAGTCCCATCAAGCAGAGAAGAAATTGAACATTGGTCAACAAGTGACGCGCGGGCTGGGGGCGGGCGGAATACCAGACATCGGGCGCCGGGCCGCTGAAGAAAGTCGCGCGGACATCGCGGAGGCGGTAAAGGGCGCAGACCTGGTCTTTGTGACGGCTGGCATGGGCGGAGGCACGGGATCGGGGGCCGCGCCAGTAGTGGCGGAGGTGGCCAAGGAGATGGGCGCACTCACCATCGGGGTGGTGACGAAACCCTTCCAGTTCGAGGGCCGCCGGCGCCTGAACCAGGCGACCATGGCCATCGAGGAGCTCGGCAAGGCGGTGGACACGCTCATCGTCGTCTCCAATGACAAGCTCCTGCAGATCATCGAACAGAATACGCCCTTGGACAAGGCCTTCAAGGTGGCGGATGATATTCTTCGGAACGGGGTGGTGGGTATCACCGAGATCATCGTGCGTCCGGGCCTCATCAACGTGGATTTTGCGGACGTGCGGTCGATCATGGGCAACGCCGGCACGGCATTGATGGGAATGGGCGAGGGTGTGGGCAAGACTCGTGCTGTAGAGGCCGCCGCGGCCGCCATCTCGAGCCCATTATTGGAGTTCCCTGTGAACAACGCCAAGGGGATCGTCTTCAACATCATGGGCGGGCCCGACATGACCCTCCAGGAGATCAACCTGGCCAGTAACTACATCTACGACAACGTGGACCCGAACGCGAACATCATCTTCGGCGCCCTTGTGGACGACAAATTGGGGGACAAGGTACGCATCACAGTCCTGGCCACGGGCTTCGACAACACGGGCAGCCCCGCCGTGCCGCTCTCGGGGGGAAAGAAAGAAGGGGCCCTCAAGTCACAGCACAAAGATACGGGTGTTGACACGGATGGAAAAGGCACTGAAAGCGTACGCAAAGGCTTGCGGTGGCAATAAA